>NW_019253735.1:0-1208 GCF_002742605.1 Olea europaea var. sylvestris
AATGTGTGTTAATTTCTTCTTCATTAATTGCATCTTCTTCGCTTTGTTCCTTTGTAACTGATCTTTCAACGTCTTTGTACTTGCATTCCATAATTGATATCTCCTCAAGCTGAATGGTCGGTTCACTATTTATATCAACTGGCAACAGAAACTCTTTTCGCTCAAACTTCTCGAGTGGATTATACCCTCACATTTTAAATTCGATCCAGTATATGCCATCTCCGACGCACATTTTGCTTTTATCTAATTTGGTAAGATCAGTATAGTATTTTGCAAGTAACTCATCGTTCAACATGGAAGGACCAACTCTCACAAGCATGTCTGATGGGACACACTTGCCCACAGGCATTTAGTCTTCATTAGTATTGTCAAATGCTAACCTTTGATATCACGAATATTGTTGAAACCCAAGAGCCCGAGCCTTCCTGGGTTAGTGCATGTATACAAGCAGTAGCCAGTATAATGCATCTCATAGCAGAACTCACAATATATATCTTTTTCCTCATCGTCCATGTCGCGATTAATTATTGCAAAAATAATTCTATTGTACCAGCGTCAGAATCTTGCATGCACTGCTGAATAGCACCTGGAAAGAATACCAAATAAGAGAGATCAAGGTGGGCAGCCAAAATCAACAAAAAAATAAAGTAAAAAAAAATTGAATCTAATATAAGCTACTAAACTAAAATTAAATCTTTTATTCCCCGACAACGGCATAAAAAATTTGTTCGTAAAAAATTCGTAAGCGTATAGGATCGTTGTACAAATAATAAGATTTGTGAGCACAAAAGTTGTGAACAGAACTTTACAAGTCTAGTTTTTGTATACATTCCTTCCAAAGTTTACATGGATTGTTTTGACTGAACTTTTGATAAAAGTTTTAGGATTTTGATAAAAGTGTCATTGTTTGATAACCATTTAAATGAGTTTTTAAGGAAAATAAGTTTTGGAATAGTGATTTTTACGGATTGTCTAATTGAATGAGTAGGAAAAATTTTAAATTTACTAGTAGGATATTTCATTATGAGAACGTATGGATGAAAATGAGTTTGAGAAAAAAAATAATTTTGTTTTAATGGTTGTCAAACAATGATGAAACATAGGCTTGGACGCGATTTGGTTTGGGTCGTTTCGACTCCAATCCGAAACCAAAACCAAATTAGTTGGTAGCTCGGTTTGAACTTTTAGGCCAAATTGAATTTTTTTTT
>NW_019253736.1:0-1208 GCF_002742605.1 Olea europaea var. sylvestris
CAATTATTAGAGGAATAAAAAAGTTCTCATTGTTTTTATTATCCAAGAAATTTATTGTTGAAACTAATAATTCTCAAGTTGCAGGATTAGTCAGAAATAAGTTACCCTCAGAACCACAATACAGAAGGCTTCATAGATGGCAAGCTTATTTGACATTTTATAATTTTGATATAGTCCATATTAAAGGAATTAATAATTTTCTTGCAGATTTTCTTAGTAGAAATATAGAATTTGCTGATGGATAAAGCCAAGGCCATGGAATTATACCAATCCATTCTATATATTCAAGAAAGAACAAATTTTCTTAAAGAAGAATCCGAAGATATAAGTTCTGGAGCAACCTAGATCTCAAAAATGTTCGATTCAAATATGAAAATATTGTTGAACATTACCAATGAACATCATAAATATACCATTGAACTAAAAAATCAAGTTGATGCTATTGCAGCACAACCGAAAAATTTACTGTTTGAAACAGATATACCAAAGAGCTCAGAAATGAGTTTTCCAAACCAATACCAAACAGGGACAGCTGGAAGCAGCAGTAGACCCAGACGTGACGATATACCAACTTATATTAAAGGAGATTCCATTTATGTATCATCAACCAAAAAAGTTATGATACATGGAGGTAGAAGAGATACCAAAACAATCACCATCATAGACCAAGAAGATAAAATCCCTTTAGATCCAAACGAAGGAAAATATGCCGAAATAGTCAAAATTGCTTATGAAATAAAAATAAGTGATACATATTTCATTTCTCTAGGAAATAATGTTTATCCCAGGATAACAGCCATGGAAGGAGGTGACCCTTCATAAAAATCATGACAGACTATGGATTTATGGATTTGATTTATCCAGGAAAAGATTTTATTGAAATTTCAAAGTTTGATGATATACTCATCAAGGAGGTTTCCAAATTTGCCAAGGGAAGAAAGATATTTTTAAAATTTTATTCAATCAGTCCAGAATATGATGGAGTTGTTTACTATCTAGTTGAACACATAATCTCAATTGGATATGTTGCAGCCAACTTCCAAATTGATGTTACAGAGAACAATAGAAAAATCCCAACAGTGACAAAATCATGGATCAGACATAGAAGAACACTTGGAATTAAAGTCATATACAACATTGCCAAATACTTGTTTAATAAAAAATTCTCAGGTCTGTGCCAATACAAAAATTGGATGCTGATATCCAAT
>NW_019253737.1:0-1208 GCF_002742605.1 Olea europaea var. sylvestris
ACGAATCCCAATGTTGTCAAAACTCCACTCTATGCATTGAATCAGGGTCTGGGACGATCACCAATGATTCCAGAAGGGCCGAAATCCCTAAACCCCAAACCCTAAACCCTAAACCCAAAACCAAAATCAAACCCTAAATCGCACTTTCTCTCTCTAGCCAAAACGCTCTCCCTTCTCTCTAGAATGGGAGACAAGTCACAAACCTTCAGAAATATTGATACACCACCCGACATACCACCTTTACCCGGTGGATTTCAACCCCAAACAACCCAAAATCTTCCAGCACCTCAAGCTACAGTGGTTTTGGAAGCAATAGAAGCTTATTTATATGAAAATGTCGATGGCAGGAATCCTAATGTTCTCAAAACTCCACTTTACGCATTGAATCAGGGTCTGGGACCATCGTCAATGATTCCTGAAGGACCAAAATCCCTAAACCCCAGACCCCAGAGCCCAAACCCTAAACCCTAAATCAAAACCAAATCCTAAACCGCACTTTCTCTCTCTAGCCCAAAACGCTCTCCCTTCTCTCTAAAATGGGAGACAAATCACAATCCTTCAAAAATCTTGATCCACCACCCGACATACCACCTTTACCCAATGGATTTCAACCCCAAACAACCCAAAATCTTCCAGCATTTCACGCTACAATGGTTTTGGAAGCAATAGAATCAGATTTATATGAAAATGTTGATGGCATGAATCCCAATGTTGTCGAAACTCCAATCTACGCATTGAATCAGGGTCTGCGACCATCACCAATGACTCCAGAAGGGTCGAAATCCCTAAACCCTAAACCATAAACCCCAAACCCTGAAACATAATCCAAAAACCAAACCCTAAACCACCCTTTCTCTCTCTAACCCAAAACGCTCTCCCTTCTCTCTAGAATGGGAGACAAATCGCAAATCTTCAAAAATCTAGATCCACCACCCGACATACTACCTTGACCCGGTGGATTTCAACCCCAAACAACCAAAAATCATCCAGTACTCCAAGCCACAATGGTTTTGGAAGCAATAGAATCAGATTTATATGAAAACATTGATGGTACGAATCCCAATGTTTACAAAACTCCACTCTACGCTTTGAATCAGGGTCCGGGACCATCACCAATGATTCCAGAGGGTCGAAAACCCTAAACCCCAAACCCCAAACCCTAAACCAAAACCAAACCCTAAACAGCACTTTCTCTCTCTAACGCAAAA
>NW_019253738.1:0-1207 GCF_002742605.1 Olea europaea var. sylvestris
GATTTTGCTGTTTTAATTTTCTGTCCAACACTTCTTCAACCTAACATAATTAACAAGGAAATTAATTATTCGGAGGCCAAAACGAAAGAATTTGGCTAAAATCCCGTGATCCCGGGTCTGAGCCCCGAGTCCAATTTTGCGGGCCGCTTCTAATTAACCTGCCAAATTTTAGCCCATTCCGATACCGTCACGACAAATGATAAAGTTGCTCGTGGTGCGGTTTTTCTTTGTTTGTTATCTGTCCAACCCTTCGACAACTTGACTGAAATAATATGAAAATTAATTATTCGGAGGCCCAAACGAAGGAATTTGGCTAAAATCCCGTGATCCCGGGTCTGTGCCGCGAGTCCAATTTCTCGAGACATTTCCAATCAACCTCCCAAATTTCAGTCCATTCCAATATCGTCACGATAAATGACAAAATTGCCCCTGGTACGGTTTTGCTTTGTTAATTTTCTGTCCAACACTTCTTCAACCTGACATAATTAGTAGGGAAATTAATTATTCAGAGGCCAAACGAAAGAATATGGCTAAAATCCCGTGATCCTGGGTCTGTGCACCGAGTCCAGTTTCTCGGGCCGTTCCCAATCAACCTACCAAATTTCGGCCCATTCCGATACCGTCGCGACAAATGACAAAATTGCCCCTGGTGCAGTTTTGCTTTGTTAATTTCTGTCCAACACTTCTTCAAACTAACATAATTAATAGGGAGATTAATTATTCGGAGGCTCAAACGAAGAAATTTGGCTAAAATCCCGTGATCCCGGGTCTGTGCCCCGAGTCCAATTTCTCGGGCCGTTTCCAATCAACCTTCCAAATTTTGGCCCATTTCGACACCGTCACGACAAATGACATAATTGCTCATGATGCGTTTTTTCTTTGTTAATTTTCTGTCCAGCACTTTGACAACTTGACAAAATTAATACGAAAATTAATTATTCGGGGGCCCAAACGAAGGAATTTGGCTAAAATGCCGTGATCCTGGGTTTGTGCCCCGAGTCCAATTTCTCGGGACGTTTCCAATCAACCTCCTAAATTTCGGCCCATTCCGTTACCGTTGTGACAAATGACAAAATTGCCCCTAGGGCGGTTTTACTTTGTTAATTTTCTGTCCAATACTTATTCAACCTGACATAATTAATCAGGAAATTAATTATTCGGAGGCCAAAACGAAGGAATTTGGCTAAAATCCCGTGATCCCGGGTCT
>NW_019253739.1:0-1207 GCF_002742605.1 Olea europaea var. sylvestris
AATATTACATTCATGAATTATCGTTATATAACAAACCACCAAGTAATTTTTAAAACTAAAGCAAAAATACAAAAGTTTTATTTATTTTTTTTAATTTTGACAGCATTTATGACTGTATGAAAGTTTTTAATAGTATTTAAACACTCCCCACTAGTTTCATAAAAAAAAATACATTATATCTGAACAAGTAAATAAAATAGTTTTTAAAAATATATTTATTTCTCCGTAACTTTTTCCATTTTTGTCTTTTTTACTGTCGGTTCCCCTATATATTTATATATTTTACTTATTTATTTATTTTATTTTGCGTCAAATGCGGAGAGTTGGTACAGTCTGGATGATAGGTACTCTGGACCCCAGAGTATTGATTGAGGTGATTTTCAGGCCCACCTAGCATTGCAAATTGAGAATCCAATAAATCTTCCATCGAGGTCTGTGTAAAGTACTGCCAAACAACCCACGAGGACCCCGTGCACAGTACTGCCAAATAAAATAGTTAAAGGAAAATACCAACCGACCCGTGAGGACGCGCCCTCACATGCTCGGCATGGGACCCTATAAATAAAATAATTTCGGTCCTACATGTGCATTATATCAATCCTGCAATCATCAATGTGAATGCTGAAGCACAGCTGATAATTAAAGTAAATTAAGTGAAATTTAGCCCTTGGTTGGTGGCCATTTTAAAGAGTTTTGAATAGTGTTCTTCGGGAAGAATGTGTAGTTAAAAAATATGAAAAAATCAAAGAGATCCACGTAATAAAATTTGAATAAAAGTAAATTAAGTCGTTGTTTGAGCCCCATTTTTACCTCATTAAAATGAAAAAAATATGACCGTTATCCATCACATCAAACCACTATTTTTGAATTTCTATCTCTTGTGTGGGACCCATAACGACTCTATTTCTCATTCTCATTTTCATTATAATGTGGTTCAAACGGGCTCTAAGTGAAATTTGTTAAAGCAAAGCGCTGCCTTTATTACTTTTTCTTCCATTCTTTTGCTTAGTTATTAAGCATCTTGCCCAGATATATATATATATATACACACACACACACAGAGAAATGTGTAGTAGTCTGAGAAAGAGAGAATTGATAAAAACGTGAACCAAAAAAAAAATTATAGTAAGTTAGAAACAGTTTTATAGATAATTGAGAGTAAGGGTCCACTATACAGAAAAAAAAAAAAAAAAAAAAAAAAAAAAAA
>NW_019253740.1:0-1207 GCF_002742605.1 Olea europaea var. sylvestris
TTGCACCCGGTGTCCGTTTTGGGCCAGTAAGTCCTTTTTGGAAATGTAGCGACCGTTTAGGATTTAACTCACAACTTCTTCGTAACGTATGAGGGATTTCGGCAATTTTTCGAAAGAATGGACACTTACATATTTGGAACGCTTGGATTGTCGGCGTACGAAGAATTGAGCGAAATCTTTGCACCCGGTGTTCGTTTTGGGCCCGTAAGTCCTTTTTGGAAATGTACCGACCGTTTTGGATTGAACTCACCACTTCGTCGTGACGTATGAGGGATCTCGGTCATTTTTCGAAAGAGTGAGTACTTGCATATTTGGAACGCTCGGATTGTCGGCGTACCAAGAATTGAGCATAACTTTCGCACACGGTGTCCTTTTAGGACCATAAGTACTTTTTGGAAATGTAGCGACCGATTTGGATTGAACTCGCAACTTTATCGTGACGTATGAAGGATTTCGGCCATTTTTCGAAAGAGTGAGTACTTGCATATTTGGAACGCTCGGATTGTCGGCGTACCAAGAATTGAGCATAACTTTCGCACACGGTGTCCTTTTAGGACCATAAGTACTTTTTGGAAATGTAGCGACCGATTTGGATTGAACTCGCAACTTTATCGTGACGTATGAAGGATTTCGGCCATTTTTCGAAAGAGTGAGTACTTGCATATTTGGAACGCTCGGATTGTCGGCGTACCAAGAATTGAGCATAACTTTCGCACACGGTGTCCTTTTAGGACCATAAGTACTTTTTGGAAATGTAGCGACCGATTTGGATTGAACTCGCAACTTTATCGTGACGTACGAAGGATTGAGCGTAACTTTCCCACACGGTGTCCGTTTTGGGCCCATAAGTACTTTTTGGAAATGTAGCGACCGATTTGGATTGAACTCGCAACTTTATCGTGACGTACGAAGGATTTCGGCCATTTTTCGAGAGAGTGAGCACTTGCATATTTGGAACGCTTGGATTGCCGGCGTACGAAGAATTGAGCATAACTTTTGTACCCGGTGTCCATTTTAGGACCATAAGTACTTTTTGGAAATGTAGCGACCGTTTTAGGTTGAACTCACAACATCATCCTGACGTATGAGGGATTTTGGCCATTTTTCGAAAGAGTGAGTACTTACATATTTGGAACGCTTGGATTGCCGGCGTACGAAGAATTGAGCGTAACTTTTGCACACGGTGTCCTTTTAGGACCATAAGTAC
>NW_019253741.1:0-1207 GCF_002742605.1 Olea europaea var. sylvestris
TCGCGCAGGGGCAATTTCGTCATTTTTCGCGACGGTGTCGAAATCGGCTAAAATTTGACTGATTGATTGGAAACAAAAATCGCTCAGGGGCAATTTCGTCATTTTTTTTGACGGAGTCGCAATCGGCTAAAATTTGACTGATTGATGGGAAACAAAAATCGCGTCGGGGGCAATTTCGTAATTTTTCGCGACGGTGTCGAAATTGGCTCAAATTTGACAGATTGATGGGAAACAAAAATCGCGCAGGGGCAATTTCGTCATTTTTCGCGACGGTGTCGAAATCGGCCCAAATTTGACAGCTTGTTGGGAAACAAAAATCGCGCAGGGGCAATTTCGTCATTTTTCGTGACGGTGTCTGAATCGGAAAAAATTTGACTGATTGATGGGATACAAAAATCGCGCCAGGGCAATTTCGTCATTTTTCGTGACGGTGTCAAAATCGGCTAAAATTTGACTGATTGATGGGAAACAAAAATCTCGCCGGGGGCGATTTCGTAATTTCTCGCGACGGTGTCGAAATTGGCTCAAATTTGACAGATTGATCGAAAACAAAATTCGTGCCAGGGGCAATTTCGTCATTTTTCGTGACGGAGTCGGAATTGGCTAAAATTTGACTGATTGATGGGAAACAAAAATTGCGCCGGGGGCAATTTCGTCATTTTTCGCGACGGTGTCGGAATCGGCTAAAATTTGACAGATCAATCGGAAATAAAAATCGCGCCAGGGGCAATTTCGTCGTTTTTCGCGACGGTGTCGGAATCGGATAAAATTTGACCGAATGATGGGAAACAAAAATCGCACCGGGGGCGATTTCGTAATTTTTCGCGACGGTGTCGAAATTGGCTCAAATTTGACAGCTTGATCGGAAACAAAAATCGCGCCGTGGGCAATTTCGTCATTTTTCGCGACGGTGTCGAAATCGGCTAAAATTTGACTGATTGATGGGAAACAAAAATCGCACCGGGGGCGATTTCGTAATTTTTCGCGACGGTGTCGAAATTGGCTCAAATTTGACAGCTTGATCGGAAACAAAAATCGCGCTGTGCGCAATTTCGTCATTTTTCGCGACGGTGTCGAAATCGGCTAAACTTTGACTGATTGATGGGAAACAAAAATCGCGCCGAGAGCGATTTCGTCATTTTTCGCGACGGTGTCGGAATCGGTAAAAATTTGACTGATTGATGGGAAACAAAAATCGCACCGGGGG
>NW_019253742.1:0-1207 GCF_002742605.1 Olea europaea var. sylvestris
AGTCCAATTTCGTGGGCCGTTTCCATTCAATCTGCCAAATTTCGGCCCATTCCGACACCGTCAAGCCAAATGAAAAAATTGCCTCAGGTGCGGTTTTTCTTTGTTTATTTTTTGTCCAGCACGTCTTCAACCTGACATAATTAATACGAAAATTAATTATTCAGAGGCCCAAACAAAGGAATTTGTCTGAAAATCCCATGATCCCGGGTCTATGCCCCGAGTCCAATTTCACGGGCCGTTTCCAATCAACCTGCCGAATTTCGGCCTATTCCGACACCGTCACAACAAATGAAAAAATTGCCCCTGGTGCAGTTTTTCTTTGTTAATTTTTTGTCCAGCACTTCTTCAACCTGACATAATTAATACGGAAATTAAATATTCGGAGGCCCAAACAATGGAATTTGGCTAAATTCTCGTGATCCTAGGTCTACACTCTGAGTCCAATTTCAAGGGTCATTTCCAATCAACTTGCCAAATTTCGGCCCATTCCGACACCGTCGCGACAAATGACAAAATTGCCCTTGGTGCGATTTTTCTTTGCTAATTTTCTGTGCAGCACTTTTTCAACTTGACGTAATTAATACGAAAATTAATTATTCGGAGGCCTAAACGAAGGAATTTAGCTAAAATCCCGTGATCCCGGGTCTTGCCTCGAGTCCAATTTAGCAGGCCGTTTCCAATCAACCAGCCAAATTTCGGCCCATTCCAACACCATCGTGACAAATGAGAAAATTGCCCCTGGTACGATTTTTCTTTATTAATTTTCTGTCCAGCACTTCTTCAACTAGACATAATTAATAAGGAGATTAATTATTCGTAGGCCCAAACGAAGAAATTTGGGTAAAATCCCGTGATCCCGGGTCTGTTCCCCGAGTCCAATTTAGTGGGCCGTTTCTAATCAACTTTCCAAATTTCGGTCCATTCCGACACTTTCACGACAAATGACAAAATTACCCCTGGTGCGGTTTTTCTTTGTTAATTTTCTGTCCAGCACTTCTTCAACCTGACATAATTAATACGAAAATTAATTATCTGGAGGCCCAAACGAAGGAGTTTGGCTAAAATCCCATGATCCCAGGTTTGTGCTCTGAGTTCGATTTTGTGGGCCGTTTCTAATCAACCTGCCAAATTTTGGCCCATTCTGACACCGTCATGACAAAGGACAAAATTGCCCCGAGTGCGATTTTTTTTAAATTTTCTTGCAAGC
>NW_019253743.1:0-1207 GCF_002742605.1 Olea europaea var. sylvestris
GAAAAGTGGTTTTGGATTTCATGATAGCTTCGGGTTTGATCATTTTCGGCGAATTGGCAGCTAATTCGATTGGAATCGAGCCAATGAAAAGTGATTTTTGATTTCATTATAACTTCAGGTTTGTTAATTTTCAGCTAATAGCTAGTCCTATTCGATTAGAATCGAGCCAATGAAATGTGGCTTTCGATTTAATGATAACTTCGGGTTTGACCGTTTTCGAAAAATTACGTGTCAAATTTTGTTGGAATTGAGCCGATGAAAAGGGGTTTTCGATTTCTTGATAACTTCAAGTTTGATCACTTTCGGCAAATTGCTAGTCCAATTCGATTAGAATCGAGCCAATGAAAAGGGGTTTTTGATTTCGTGATAACTTCGGGTTTGTTATTTTTGGAGAAATGCTAGTCTAATTCGATTGGAATCTTAACCAATGAAAAGTGATTTTTGATTT
Source organism: Olea europaea var. sylvestris (assembly GCF_002742605.1). Lineage (NCBI taxonomy): Eukaryota > Viridiplantae > Streptophyta > Magnoliopsida > Lamiales > Oleaceae > Olea > Olea europaea. The sequence goes on from NW_019253743.1 coordinate 449, forward strand.
GGTGATAACTTTGGGTCTGTTCCTTTTGGCTAATTGCTAGTCTAATTCGATTGGAATCGAGCCAATGAAAAGTGGTTTTTGATATCATGAAAACTTCGAGTTTGATCATTTTCAGTGAGTTGCTAGTCTAATTCGATTGGAATCAGGTCAGTGAAAAGTGGTTTTTGATTTCATGATAACTTCGGGTTTGATCATTTTCGGCGAATTGCCAGCTAATTCGATTGGAATCGAGCCAATGAAAAGTGGTTTTTGATTTCATGATAACTTCGGGTTTGTTCATTTTTCGAGAAATGCTAGTCTAATTCGATTGGAATCAAGCCATTGAAAAGTGGTTTTTGATTTAGTGATAACTTCTTGTTTGTTCTTTTTGGCGAATTGCTAGTCTAATTCGATTGGAATCGAGCTAATGAAAAGTGGTTTTTGCTTTCCTGAAAACTTCGGGTTTGATCGTTTTCAGTGAATTGCTAGTCTAATTCGATTGGAATTGAGCTATGGAAAAGTGGTTTTTGATTTCTTGATAACTTCAGGTTTGTTCATTTTTGGAGAAATGCTAGTCTAATTCGATTGGAATCGAACCATTGAAAAGTGGTTTTTGATTTCATGATAACTTCGGTTTGCTCATTTTTTGTGAAATGCTTGTCTAATTCGATTGGAATCGAGCCAATAAAAAATGGTCTTTGATTTCAAGACAACTTCGGGTTTGATCATTTTCGATTTGAATCGAGGCAATAAAAAGTGGTTTTTGATTTCATGATAACT
>NW_019253744.1:0-1207 GCF_002742605.1 Olea europaea var. sylvestris
TTTGAGCCCATTCCGACTCCGTCGCGAAAAATGACGAAATCGCCCCCTGCGCGATTTTTGTTTCCGATCAACCTGTCAAATTTCAGCCCATTCCAACACCTTCTTTAAAATGACGAAATTGCCCCCTGCGCGATTTTGGTTTCCGATCAACCTGTCAAATTTGAGCCCATTCCTACACCTTCGTTAAAATGACGAAATTGCCCCTGGCGTGGTTTTTCTTTCCGATCAACCTGTCAAATTTTAGCCCATTCCGACTCCGTCGCGAAAAATGACGAAATTGCTCCCGGGGCGATTTTTGTTTACAATCAATCGATCAAATTTGAGCCCAATCCGGCCCCGTCGCGAAAAATGACGAAATTACCCCTGGCGCGATTTTTGTTCCTGATCAACCTATCAACTTTGAGCCCATTCCGACTCCGTCGCGAAAAATGACGAAATTACCCCCGGCGAGATTTTTGTTCCCGGTCAACCTGTCAAATTTGAGCCCACTCCGACTCCGTCGAGAAAAATGACGAAATTGTCCCCTGCGCGATTTTTGTTTTCGATCAACCTGTCAAATTCGAGCCCATTCCGACACCTTCGTAAAAATAACAAAATTGCCCAGGCGCGATTTTTGTTTCCGATCAACCTGTCAAATTTGAGCCCATTCCGACTCCGTCGGGAAAAATGACGAAATTGCTCTCGGCGCGATTTTTGTTCACGATCAATCGGTCAAATTTGAGCCCAATCCGACCCTGTCGTGAAAAATGACGAAATTGCCCCTGGCGTGATTTTTGTTCCCGATCAACCTGTCAAATTTGAGCCCATTCCGACTCCGTCGCGAAAAATGACGAAACTGTCCCCTGCTCGATTTTTGTTTCCAATCAACCTGTCAAATTTGCGCCCATTCCGACACCTTCGTAAAAATGAGGAAATTGCCCCTGGCATGGTTTTTGTTCCCGATCAACCTATCAAATTTGAGCCCATTCCGACTTCGTCGCGAAAAATGACGAAATTGCTCCCGGCGCGATTTTTGTTTACGATCAATCGGTCAAATTTGATCCCAATCCAACCCTATCGCGAAAAATGACGAAATTGCTCCTGGCGCGATTTTTGTTCCCAATCAACCTGTCAAATTTGAGCCGATTCCGACTCCGTCGCGAAAAATGACGAAATTCCCCCCGGCGAGATTTTTGTTCCCGGTCAACCTGTCAAATTTGAGCCCACT
>NW_019253745.1:0-1642 GCF_002742605.1 Olea europaea var. sylvestris
CAGTTGTTGTTGTTACCGAGGGCACCTTTCAATTCCATAAGCATGCGGACTACAACATTCACTTCATTATACTGCTTATTGCCCCTTTGATTGCCATCTATTTTGTTGTTTCCCTTAGGGTGCCAACCAGAATTGGAGTTGGACTTTCCTTTGATTTTGTTAGAAGGGGTTTCATTAAATTCTTCTTATTGGGGTGATTTGTTATGATTATTATTACACTCAAGTTGGCGGAAAGCTTGATCACGACTCAAACTATCGCACAAAAATAAAATAAAATTCGGTAGTTCTATTTAGGGAGAGTACATAATAGTTGTGGTATGATGGCTCCCATAGAACGACCTGTGAATGAGACAATCCAGTAACTTAGATGTCAAGATCTTATGAATTGGAATGGTACAATATCGAGGATGAAATGTTGAGATTCTACTGTCGACGCCTGGCTAGGCCCCGCTTGTAAAGGATCTTGGACTGCTTCAATTTTGATACATAGTTGGCCCTCGAGCTGGTCCACCTCTTATCTATCTCTGGCACAGGTGGACATCATTTAGCCCTTCTCGCTAACCACACATACTATTTGTCGTATTTGTTGGCATTCCCTCTCGATCACTTGGATTCAACTGATTAGGCAATTTTTCGATTGAAACAGCTCACTCCGCTTGCCCCCTTTCCATTCCCTTTTGGAACTTATGCATGCTTCCATACACTTATTGAGCCTAAGATTTTTTCCCAACAACTTTCATTCCCATTGAAGCATTCGCCCATTCCCTATCAAAATATAGTAAGCCTCACTCGATCTTAAGTAGTCTGCCCACTCCAACTAGCCATTCATAGTATATCTGGTGATGATTCATGCATAGAGGCTGAGGCTCAACTATGGCAACAAACATCAGGTAAGGTATAACGAACTTGTTATTCATGATATGTTATTGGTCACAGAAGAATCTTTCTTTTGTCATGCTCCAATTCTGCTGAAAAATGTAAGGATGCTAAAAACCTATAGTTTTTCAGTAGGCTAGCATGCCCCTATTCTAATCTAATTTTTAAAATGGAAAGCAGGCTGCCCTATTGATCGCCGCTCTACCACTGGACTTTGTGTCTTCCTTTGAAAGTCTATTATTTCCTAGATGAGCCAAAAAAAAAAAACCAGGCCCTTTATTTTGCAATAATTAATATGGTCCAAATTAAGTGCAGAGACGGAATACTGGGCTATGTTTGCAGCCACTAGTGAAGTGGTTTGGTTACACATGCTTCTATCTGATCTTGGGGTTTATCTCATTGTTGCAACGCCTTTTCATTATGACAATAACAGCGCTAGTCAGATTGTAATCAACCCTGTCGTTAATGAGCATAATAATAATAAACGAAGTGGCTTTACCCTTATATATATTCTAATGAAATAAAGGGTGCTTCACTCGCGAGAAGTACTTGGATTAAAAGATAGAGCCCTTGGATTCGCCTTAAATGATCAAGGACTTTAGATTGCAAATTTGTTCACCAAGTCTCACACTCATGCTCGGCATAAATTCTTGGTGGGCAAACTTGTAATACTCCGAATTTTTTGCTCATTTAATTTTTAGAATAGCAATTTAACTTTTCAAAATTTAGTATGGCCAAAAATTATTTATGGTTGCCAAATTTTGCA
>NW_019253745.1:11941-15404 GCF_002742605.1 Olea europaea var. sylvestris
TTTTTTCTAAATACTGGATATTTTGATAGAAAAGGAAATCTTTTGCCTTAAAATCTTAATAATATTCATTCCTTAAAGTACTTCTTTCATTCATTTGGAGACACTTGTTTCAAATTTGACCAATTGAGATATCCGAAAACAATATTTTTGATTATTTCTTCATTCAAATTTGAAGTGGCATCTTAGTCTATTTCTGTATTCTTTCTAGATTCAAACAAAATCACAGATAAAATAGATTCATAGGTTTGATATCTTGTATAGAACTTATTGGTGAAAGAAATATTCGATAGATCACATAGAGTCGACGAATGAGGTGGGTTGATTAACAATTCACAAATGAAAAAATGGCAAAAAATAAAGCATCCACTCTTCTTTTGTATTTTGCATCTTTTGTATTTTTGCCCTGGTGGATTTCTCTCTCATCTACGAAAAGTATTGAATCTGGGGTTACTAATTGGTGGAATACTGGGCAATCTGAATTTTTTTTGAATGATATTCAAGAAAAGAGTATTCTAGAAAAGTTTATAGAATTTGAGGAAATCCTCTTCTTGGACAAAATGATCAAGAAATACTCGGAGACACATTTACAAAAGCTTGTATAGGAATCCACAAAGAAACGATCTAATTAATCAAGATACACAATGAGGATCCTATTCATACGATTTTGCACTTCTTGACAAATAGAATCTGTTTTGTTATTCTAAGCGGTTATTCTATTTTTGGTAATGAAGAACTTGTTATTCTTAACTCTTGGGCTCAGGAATTCCTATACAACTTAAGCGACACAGTAAAAGGTTTTTCAATTCTTTTATGAATGGATTTATGTATCGGATTCCATTCACCCCACTGTTAGGAACTAATGATTGGCTCTATCTACAAAGATTTTGGATTTGTTCATAATGATCAAATTATATCTGGTCTTGTTTCCACTTTTCCAGTCATTCTCGATACTAATTTAAATTATTGGATTTTTCATTATTTAAATCGTGTATCTTCGTCACTTGTAGTTATTTATCATTCAATGAATGACTGATAAATGATCCACCGATATTAATCTAATCCAATTAGAATGTTTGTTACTTTGTAGTTCTACACAAGCATTAAAAATTGTACTTACTCTTTAGATTTCTAACCATGCGGGGAATTCATCCTATATTATTCCAGTAAAATGATTCCAGTGAATAACAGAATCGTGGATAGGGAACTATACTAGCAATCTACTCAATTTATTGTAGAAATTTTTGGATCAATTATTAGACCATGCAAACTAGAAAGACTTTTTCTTGGATAAAGGAACAGATTACTCGATCTATTTCATATTGCTCATGATATATATATCATAACTCGGACATCCATTTCAAGTGCATATCCCATTTTTGCACAGCAGGGTTATGGAAATCCACGAGAAGCGACTGGGCGTATTGTATGTGCCAATTGCCATTTAGCTAATAAGCCCGTGGATATTGGGTTCCACAAGCAGTACTTCCTGATATTGTATTTGAACCACTTGTTCAAATTCCTTATGATAAGCAACTGAAACAAGTTCTTTCTAATGTTAAGAAAGGAAGTTTGAATGTAGGGACTGTTCTTATTTTATCGGAGGGGTTTGAATTAGCCCCTACCAATCGTATTCCTCCTGAGATGAAAGAAAAGATAGGAAATTTGTCTTTCAGAGCTATTGCCCTAATAAAAAAAATGAAATTATGAAAAACCTTTTTCTTTTTTATACTCTTTTTCTATGGAATTTCTTGTACGGCATTCCGAGTTATAATAGGTAGATTTATTTTGAAGAAGACTATTTATTTGACTTTACCCCCTCTCTCTTTTTTTTTTTTAGCCAAATTGAAGTGGTGCGCCTATGTTACTATTGCCAGATTTCAATGTCATAAAATTGGACTAGGTATTAGCATAAGTAAGCGAGGAGCAAGTAATTCTAGGAGGGATTATTCGTCTTCCTAGTCTTTGGCACAAGAAAGGGGTGTAGAAAATTCCTTTTCCTGTGTCGAAAGAGTAATGATTTTTGATCCTGTTCAGAACTTTTTCGATTTATTTCATATAATAATATAATAAGTAGTGTACAAAAAAAAAAAAAAACCACAAAGAAAGAGGGAATTTTATTGATCAAATACAATGAACTTCTAAAAAATTTGCTTTTGGATGAGATACTCAATTAAATATAGTAATAGCAAGTATTTGTATGATTCTAATCGACCAAAATATATATCATCCTAGAAGTTGAGTGATGGCCCCTTTCTTATAACTTGGAAAGTACCCATAGATACTGTCAAGTACCAGGTGTTCTGAATCAATCAATGAAGTTCATTTTTCAAAAGTATCATCAGAAGAAGTTTTTTGAAACAGCAGAAAAAGAAATCTACTTTGTCATTTAGACAAAAAAAACTTTAATTCTTAAGAACCCAAAGGGCTTTTCCCCCTCGAATTAGACAAACAAAGAAGGGAATCCCATTGAGTTCTTACGCTTTTCTGTCTACAACTCAATTCATCCGATTACTACAGGGATGAACCCAATCCAGAATATGAACCATAAAAGAAAATACTTATTAAACCAATCACAAGAATACCAGTTACAATACCTATTATCCAAAGAGGAATCCTTCCAGTAGTCTCGGCCATTTACTCTACTTTCCTCCAATTTCATTAAGTGGTCATGCTATAGACATAAACAGTCATGGATAATTATGAGATGCGATCCTTCCGAATGGGCTACGAGAATGCCTAGAGTTCTTATTTATTTTCTTTCATTTTCCTAATTGAAGAAATAATTGGAAAATACAATAGCAAGTACAAAAATGAGTAATAACCCCCAGTAGAGACTGGTACGATTCAATTCAACATTTTCTTCATTCAGGTTTGATTATGTCATAGCTCTATAATTTAGATTAGGATTATCATTGGATGAACTGCATTGCTGATATTGACCCCAAAAAAAAGATGGTAGGTACAGTTAGGCCGTGAATAGCCAACCATCGTACTATAAAAATTGGATAGGTTCGATCTATAGTCATTAGATTAGGGTCTTCTAAAACGATCTACTAAATTCATCGAGTTGTTCCAAAGGATCAAAACGGCCAATTATTAATGGAATTCCTTATCGGCTCTCTGTAAAATATTCATTTGGCCGAGAACTTCCAAATACATCGTAAGCTAAACCGGTATTGACGAATAACCAACTCGCAATGAATAGAGAAGGTATAGTAATGCTATGAATGACCCAGGATTGAATACTGGTAATAATATCAGCAAAAGAATGTTCTCCTGTGCTTCCAGACATGCTCAACTCCACATATTCTTGTACAGTCAAAGGGGATCGATTTCGTAAAAGATGAGATCAATAAAAGGCAATCACTGAAATTGTACCAACGGCATCTTTAGAGTATACCAAATCAGTATAACTATCCTTCTTCTGACACATCAACATAATTTGAATCATTATCGAATCAAA
>NW_019253745.1:20451-28169 GCF_002742605.1 Olea europaea var. sylvestris
TTGAACTATTGGCATTTACCCATCCAAGAGCTTAATCAACAGGAAATGAAGAAGTTAAGGCAGTAATAGCAGTTAAAGAGTAAAGGTAGGATTCTAAACCTCAAAGTATTTTCGAGAGGAGCAAAAGCCACTCGAATACATAAGAGGACCTGCTTGCCTTGCATTATATGCATCCAGCCACAAGGAAAATAGGGGATTTGTGCAAACACAGGAAAGATCCAAGCAGTGAATAGGATCACTAATACTTCCACACCGGTAACACCAACGGCAGCATTTGAACGAGTTGAAGCCCCTTCTCTAGCTTGAAGAAGAAAAAGGTACACTCACCACAATCTATGATTTTATCATACTAATGGGTTGATAAGCATCAATTGAATGAGTGTAACTGGCTCGCCCCTTGCTTGAGAGAAACTTTTCTAGAATGATATTCTTTATGTCCTTCAAAGCCTGGAAGTAGTCATTCTACCTACTATTCCGTCTCCTTGTAAGCCAGTTGTTGGAGTTCCTTCCCTGCGGAAGAGTGTTAAGTTCCATCAAGTGATTTTAGGCCAACTGGAAGGGTAAATCTAGTAGATAGAGAATTCATGGAGTCACTAACAGATATTGAATATTAAGTTTCCTTAGATCACTCCCATTGATTGTTGAGCAGGGTCTAGGATAATGCTTCAGGCAAAGTCATCAATCCATTTCCCTTCGAAAAGAAATCAGACAGGGCTTATAGTACTGCTAATTGCCTGATGGGAAATTTGATTCAATAAAGAGGACTAGCTGTGAGCTTTGAGGAAAGCCTGTAAGTTCTCTTTTCCCTAGATTCCCTTCAACTTACTTCATTAGCCATAGGTAGACTGAAAATAAAGCCAATCATAGAAGCAAGTAGATTAACATTGAATAGTTGAATTCTATCTAGGGTTTACTGCTTTCCTATTCTATCTACCGGTGCCTCTTCCTTGAAGACCCTGTATTGTTTATCTTTCTTCTCCTAGTTACTTCTTGGATTCGTTGCAAACAAATGAATAAAAGCCCTGACTAAGCCGAAAATTTCAATTCAATTAGCAGTGAATCTTGCACTCGATTAACACCACCTGGGATCATAAAGTGGATTAGGTTCATGGAATTAGGTAACTCTTCCATTAGTCACTTTCTCACCTTAGGGATAGTTAAGTGGGAAATTGCACTTGTTTGAAGGCAGATAGGGACTTTAACTAGTGCGTTAAGAAAGTCTAGGGATATCCAAATAGTTAAAAAGGGAGTGAGTGCACCAATACATAAATAGCCCGTGCCATTATGTCCATTCCCATTTCCTTAGAAAGAATCTCCGACCTAGCTAATATTGGTGAGCCTTTCCTTCTTTAGCTGCTATTTTTGGGTGAAAGCAAATGTCGACCATACTTTTGTATTTGCTTTCCCAACATCTTAGATTGGTGACGAAGTCCCTTATCCTTCTAGTTTCAAAGGGATGGGCAAAGAGTCCTCGTATAAAGAAGTTAGGTATGACTCAAAGGTTGAAGTTTTATACATTAGGGGTTGTTGGGAGAGTTAGTACAGTTTCAAGGTAATTGCTCCTTGGCCACTAAGAAAAATGCTTCCACAACCGCATCCGCATATCCTCGATACAAGATTGACTTTGACATCCCTCGTGCCATACAAACAGAAATTACTTCACTTGGTCAAAGACCAAAAAAGAATTACTTGAGCCAGGAGGTAGTCAACTGATTACAAGGATTATTGACTAGAGGGTTATTCGTTGACTGAACTGATAGGATTAGATTAGAACACGTAGGCCTATAAGGATAGAAAGAGAATGCGCAGACAATTAGAACTTTCTTCGGGTGACGAGGACACTACCTCAACGAAGATAGCCAGGTCGGGAGGAATAAGAAGATAAAAGGACAATAAGTCCCTCGATCTAGGATAAGAGCTCTTCAATAGAAGGTGGATGATAGTGATGAGGCTGAAAGAATAAGGACTTGAGGTGGGATAGGAGGAAGAAATTTGGACGGGAGAAGGTACACAGGCTCAATCAAAAGCCATTGCACCTAAAGGGTAAATAAAGTAGCCCCAGGGTTCCCATAGGGGTTAATTACACTCTACTGATGGACCAATAAAATAGAGAGAGAGAGAGGGAATAGACCAATGGTGATAGACTTGCCATTCACTCGCCACGAACCATAGAAGAAATGTGAATGGAAAGTAATAGGACTAGAGGGAATGCTTGCGGGAAAGCACTTCCAACAACTAAACGAAAGGAAGATGTGCCAACGTAGACTCCTCAAAGGTGAAGTCTTAGGCCCATGGTTCTCCAATCGAATCTCCATTTCCCCTATATAAAATAAGAAAGACAGACATACTAATATAATAGAAGATGGAACCTTATCTGATCCTATAACAGAATAAGGGAAAGTAGTTTCCACAGTTTCAAGGAAAGAAAAAGACTTCTCTTGTGATCTAGGCCCGGGAGTTAATCATTTTCCTCTGATATGGCTTCGAAGAATGGTCGGACTTCTTGCCCAAAAGATCAATTTTGAATTGCTTAGGCACAAAAGAAGGAAAGTATACTTCACTCGATATCGAGTACTCAACAAACAGGTAGATCAGATGAAAAGGAAGAATCAATCGAACCATGCTGATAAAAAGGAAACCCGCAACCACGTTTTCACTTAAAAACTAAAGGAAATGAGCGAAAGCCAGGAACTTAACTACTAGCTTTTGGGTCAGGAGGGAAACTAACTAAAGCAAGGGCAAAGGCTTCCCCGATTGTTAGAACTCCTTAGACCATTGGAAGGTTTGTCGAATTAGGTAGCTAAAAAGGTTGAGAAGATAGGCTTTGATTCATCAATTTTAGGCCTTAGAAAAGAGGGCATTAAGCAGCCAATTTTCCTCATAAAGAAATGCACCACTTCTATAGATTGGACTAAGAGATGTATTATCATAGGATATTTTACCTTCTTTGACATAGACCATTTCGAATGATAGCGAAATGACTTAAGGCTAAGGCATTGGGCCAAGCAGCAAGAATAAGAACATAGGCTAGACCCGGAAGAAAGCCCAATCTGATACCCTTAATTTCTTTTAGGCTAAAGGAAAGCTATTCGCCAAGCTAATTGAGGTAGATTCTTCCTAACTTCGAGAGTGGGATTGATCCGACTAACCAAGCAATGGTTAGTTGTGCGGTAGCGTAAAGGGTAATAGCAATAGGAAAAAGACTAAGAAAAGTCTTTTTGGGTTATGCCATAAAGAAAGATGTGTCTCCTTGATCGCTTAGAGCCCCTTGACCAAACCTTCCCTGAGGTCATTGAAGTACGTGAGCTAAGCTTAGCCCTCTTCCCATTAGACTTCTTCTTTAGGGATGGATGGACCTAGTTCAACATGTTAATCGAGCTAAGCAGAAAAAGCCCTATTCTATTGGCTTAAGATTCGTTAGAAAGAGTAGGATATGTTGGTTCGAGAGAAACGAGATTCATTGGCTAGGCGTCCACCAATTTGTATGGGGATTGGGATGCTTCTCTTCCATATTCATTATTATTTGATTCGATTGGATGGAGCCGATGGAGAATTGGTATCTCTTTCTGCGTGTTCGACTGGGGATGCGACTTTGAGAAATGTGGTTTTGGGACACTTCGGGGGAAAATAAATCTCTTAGTTCAAATGGGAATGCGTCTATTGTATCGGATAGTTCCTCCGGAACAGACTAACCTGGGATAATAGCCCTCTCCGTATAAGGCTGAATGTTCACTCGTGTTCACATACGTAATTCCTTGAGTGGAATGTCCCCTAACCTTGGCAAGCCATACCTCTCACCAAAGCGGACATTGATTGAAAAACATGGATGGTTGAACGGACCTATCCACGTCACGATACCCTGTTCAAACAATCACGTAATCTGGGCTTCGATCATGCTACCATCTAGTTTGGCAGTCCAAAATTGACTATTTGTCCCTCTCTTAGAGTAAATAGCTCTATGAACGAATCTGACTCTTGCATTTGGGTGGTTCTTATGCTGGTTCTACCTATGCATAGTAAACTCAGTAGATCGAATCTCCAACTAGAATATAAATTGGTGGACTTACTCGATGAGCACGTAATGAGGACCAGTGGTTATTATGTTATTATGAAGAATAATTTGAGTCAAATGCTTCCATCCGTGAAGTCCGTAGGCTCAGGCTTTGTATCTGACAATGACTCTCAAACTTCCTCCCTCTATTTCCTTCACTGCTTACTCCGATCCTGGTGCTGATTCAACTCTAGAAATGGGTACTGCTCTCACTTTTGTCCATTTTGTGACTCCCATAGAAAGATAGGCAGAAAAGAAATGTTTGTATCAACCAACTTATTTTGGCCATCAAAAGGTGTAGATGCAATGTGAAGGAGTTACAGCGCCAGATAGATTTTCATATCCTCCTCTGGTTAGATATTGATACCTATCAGTAGCAAAGAAATGGGCACCTCAAGAGGTTTCATACCCTAATAGCTGAATCTCCAGATGTGGTTCTACATCCACCGGATGTATGTGAATAACATCCAACTACTGCCTAACTAATAAAGCTCGGAGTTAGTTACAAATCCCTTTGATGAACCAGTTTAGTATATTTACCCAGAACCTATTGAAGCTTACCTTATTAGAGAAAAGGAAAAGGGAAAGTTGGGACTGAATGGAGACCAAGCTCTTATCCCTTTCATCTCATCATATCAATTTGGGATGCCCACAGATGTACTAACCTGTAAAAGTCTATGGCTAGCAAGTGAGCAGGAGAAAGCATTCTCTCAAATGACTATTCCATTTTTTCTCCTCCTCCGATTCGCTCTGGCCATAATAGACCTTGAGTAACCGGCACTGATAGATCTTGTAAATATTATCTTATATAAGAATTTATCTGTCCTTTGCACCTCTGGAAACTTCACTTAAATCTTTAGAATCTTGGAAAACCCTTACTTAGGTAAAGGTTGGAGCAAAGATGGCAGCACCTGGAGCAAGCTTAGTAGGTAGCTAGAGCATGGGCAGAGACAAAGCAAGCTCCAGGGTGCGAGGAAAAAGAAAGGCTGGGTAGTTAATCCTCAACTAGGTACCTATACTTTTGGCTTTGCTGAATGGCCACTTGATGTTTACAGACCTCTGGGTCTACTTATTGTCTCAAACTTCAAATGCTTCACATAGAGAGATTCTTCCTAGGAGTTTAGAGAGCTCCTAAAGTTTCAAAATCCCATTGTCAATGCCTAGGGATGTGCTAGGCCTAGACTAAACCAAATCGTGAGATGATCGATCGCAAGGAAGCAAGTTATGTTGGCTACTTTTACTGCTGTTATGCAGTTAGTCGATATCGCGACCACTAGATGAGGGTGAAGATCATGATGGTTTACCTGTAACTTCATTCTTTAGATGTGAAGGTATATCAGAATGTAGTTTTTGGGCCTCTAGTGAGGTTCTGGAGATGATCAACAGAATGAAGAAGATTCCTGAAGAATCCGAGTACTCGATCGATCCAGTACACCGAAATATTCTCGTTATGGAGACAAGAGGTACGCGTTTTGCTTGCACATCTAGCGACATCAGGATGTAACATAGTGAAAAGTCTAAAGAAGTAAGATGCGTAGTAGGTGCATTAGTAGAGCAACCGAGTCAGTACTCAAGTAGTGGAGTCAAAGAAGAGTTTCTTCACCCCCGCTAGCCGATCCCCTATTTGCTCTACCTAAAACCTTATCCCTTATCTTATTTAGTTCGATTTGGTAGTGACTGGGAATCTCTCATATCCTCTTCCCTACTTCATTAACATTCAAGCATTCATTCCTGTCTTGATCTATCCGATGAAGCAGCACGGATTGATGAATTGGATAAGCCTCTATCGATCCTGGTGGTGGGGATAGTAGGCTCTACGGCTCATTCATATCCCATGAATTGGAGATACTTAGTAGATTGATGGATACTTGTGGTACCAGATATGGGACAAGGAATCAATGAATGCAAAGGAAGATTTCCTTTATGCAGGAATGAATGGTATGGTAGGACAAGCATAAGAAGAGGCCTCCTCCTTTCCCACCCCTTTTTCATTCTCTTTTTTCTAGCTCTACCGAGGAGTAAATGATTCAACCATCAATAGAATCTTTGATGCCCGAGAACACCGTAGTTCAAAGACCAACTTATCCATTAACCTTCAACACACACATAGTGTCTTTCTCCATGTACAATCCTTCGATACTGTCTTTCACTTTATAAATAAACTTTAAATAGTTCTAGTCTCATACCGACAATGGATTATCATAACATGCCTTATCCACTCTTCTGTCGAGTGTTCCAAACTTCGATCTACGGCACTCACATTCAAACAGTCATTGTCTCGAGTCCAAGGTGACTCAACAAGGTTTCCACCAACAACGTCCCCATGTGGGTTCTTCAACATCGCTTCATCACTGACTCAAGAGCCCCACCAACTTTCAGACTGCCTATCATCGTTTATTCTACTCTTTTTTTGAGTAGACAAGTTAAAAATTAGATTAGCCATGCTGTCCTGAGTCGGGGTTTCCTACCATCCCATGTAGCTTACACTAACATGTCTCAATCTAACATAACTACCCATCCGCTTTAACCAAGCTTACTTCTACGTCTCTACCAAGGTAACGTAAAATTGCTTACTCTACCAAGCCAACAAAATTGGAGTGTGTTTCTTGTGGACGCTCTCTTTACTCACTTACCAATTGGTCAAGTATTAAGCTAGCTGAGGCCTCTATTACCAATCTACACCACATGCATCATTCTCTCCTATAATAACTTAGAGGTCATTACAGTCAGGCTGAGTCGCTTGATGAACTATATGAAATCATGATAAAGTGAGCTCCTTAAGTATTAAATAAAGAGAATAGCAGGCAGCGTACCTTTGTCTTCGGTCAACATACTCCAAGGTGAGTAACAAATAGTCATTCCCAACCCCCATTGTTATAGCTTTTAAGCCTATAGCTCTAGTACCAGATCACTTTTCTAATTACGTATAAAGTCTCTGTCTCATCTTTCTTGCTCTTCGCCAACTCCCTTTCCTTCTTACCAAGCTTAGAATGCTCATTTCTTCGATATTGAATGCCTTATTGACTTTGAGATTACTACTAGCAATGAAGCTCAACCTGACTCGACCAGTCTACAAATTCGAAAGTAGGGGAGTGGAGATCTTTCTTTAAATTATTTTGAAGTCAAAGGGGGGGTAAGATCCTTACCGAATTGAAGTTATTCATTTCAATTACTACTGGAGCCTGTTTCTTTACTATTACTATTCAAGAGGAAAACATGATTGAATCGAATATTGAAAGGTCAAGGGGCTAGAACCCATAGGCATCGAATTGAGGTATGAAATGAAATACGAGTTTCACTCGCTTAGGGTTCAAGCTTCGATAGAAGAGTCCAATGAGTCCACTAGTCCATCAATGGAAATTCGATCAAAAGCTCAAGCTGAGAATTCATAGTCCATTGAATAAGATCGGCTCAAGGTGAGAGCTCAAAAAAGAAAGAAAAGATAGAGTTGGAGTACGTAGTGAGAGTCAAGGTCAAGGTTGATTGATGAGTTTAGTGGATTGAAAGATCGATGTGAGGCCAATAGGAAGTGAAAGTGTGACTTCTCCGTAGTTGGGGATGGGGGGTTAAGCGTTTGATTCGACAATGAACACTAAATTAAACATGCAAATTGAATAAGTCTCACCTGCCTACGATTGATTGGAGACTTATTCAGTAGGTTCTCATT
>NW_019253745.1:31536-35608 GCF_002742605.1 Olea europaea var. sylvestris
TGAGTCAAACAAGGGTGTAAATGAAAAGAAAGGACTTTGGAAAGGGAAACGACATGTGAAAACTTGTTCTAAAGAGAGGCTTCATATACCCATTAAAGGAGTGGCCAAAGAAGACCTGAATAATTCTAATCTTTGCTCAAATTTTCACGTGTTATTACTTTACGTATACAAGCCGCGGGAATAAAAGAATACTACTTTTTTTTATTGGGACCAATTATGCTTACCTTGTTTAGCGAGTGAAGAATAGACTAGTGTATAAGATAAGGGTGTCAGGCGAGCCTTCTTTTTCACACAGGCGATTCGCTGAGCCTTAACCCGATTGATTGGCCCAGGCTTTATTAAACCCCTACAACCAAGGGTAATGGTTCCACCTGTCACCCATATTTGATTCACCCGTAGTACCAATCAATTTCTTTTAATTACGTCATCCTAGCTCAACATATGCAACGAGTACCAATGCTAGGTTAGAATCCGATACTAAACTCTTAAAGAGAATCATGGTGGCATACGAAAAACCTTATCTTGATACCATTGAAAGTTTAAAGACCAATCCCATTCATCAATACCTTTCTAACTCTGCTCTAGCTCCAGGAAAGATCATTGAACTCATTGGATTGGTATCTGGATTTGATGAGGGTTGAAATTGAAGTTTGTTAAAAAAAAGCTATCTTACCGGACTGGTGAAGGTTGCCATTAGTCAGGAATGAGTGAGAAGAGAGGGCTTCAAGCCTAGAAAAGTTGGCGAATTCACTTTTAAATAGAACATGCAAGAAGCAAGAAGCTGTCTAGAGTAGAGTTAGGTGAAAGCGAGCTTAGTCCAGTTACAGATTATAGGTAAGCTCATGAATGCCTTTAGAGTGAATACTTCTTTCAAGTGAGTGAAGTTAGATGAAGGGAATGCTCTAGGCAACCAGTCAGTCGACAGGGGTGTTACCTCCCTAAACAACTAAAAAAGGTCTTCCATTAGCATCACTATCATGTAAGCTAATCCATTGACAAGTGTCATAGGTAGATCAGCTCTATGCCTTCTAGCTTTAGGATTAGGCAAGGTAAACAGTAATCTTATTGAAAGGTAGGCATTAACTATAGTCTTCCCACTCTATTTGCTTCAACACTAGCACCGAAAATAATCCATCATGTATGGTTTAAGCCTCGTGCTTAACAATAGCTAGTCTTACCTCCGGTCTAGTATAGCATATCCGCTTAAACTCAAGGACTTCCCTTCCCACCTAGAGAAAAAAGCCAATGTTTGCTTTTAGCCCTTCCCTTAAGTAGTTCCGCCCTAGCAGTTGTTATAAGACTTGCATCTAAAGCAAAAAGGATTGGGGCTGTTTTGTCGTTTTAATATGCTTAAGACTCCCATGTTGCAAAACCATGGATTTAACAAACAAAAATGTGGATTTCCCTCTTCTTTCTCATTTGGGCGATACAACTACTATCTCCCCATCGCTAAGGGTTAAGGTTTGTTCTATTCATTCAATGCCTTCTTTCGAAGTAGGGTATGTGCTTCCTTTTGTATGCTCCCATCTCGTCTAAAGGTTTCCTTTCTTTCTTTTGATACTTCTTTGATTGAAGGGCGAGCCACGTCTGAGGCACTGGCTTCTCCCTCAAGTCTTATAACTTCTAAGTCCCATGCTCAATGTGAGATTAATGAATAAGTAGTTCTACCAATACTAGAGCTTCACTTAGATTATCATAAAATGAAGTGAGCAAGCCAGGTCCATGACATCTGGTGAAAGTCTTCAATTTGAAATAAGCCCTTTCCCATCCATATGGGGATGAATGCTATCCTTCGTCACCTTCATTTTGAAGTTTCTTAGCTTTTCTACTCTTGCAATAAGTGAGGGTGTCTTGGCCTAATAAGGTAAAAGAAAGACCAGGTGGCCGCTTGATTAGTGTCTAAAAGTGCTTCAAAGATATATCATTTACAAGGAATTTTACATTCAATTTGTTTAAATTCACTAACGTTAGTTTCTAATTTCAAATCTCTTGCTGTAAATTCAATTTCCATAAATACATGGTTAAAAATGTAATTAATTGAAATATGTGTTTACATACATGTCGGCATGAGTATTATACATTTGGAAGAGTATTTATTTGATATATTTCACATGTATATTCAATTTAGAACAAGTGGAGCAAGTGGAGGAAAAACTGTTGAAAAGTCAAGAATAGTGAGCTGTCTTAAGCAAGAAGTAGCTGTCAGTAAAATGATCATAACTTGAGCTGTAGACATTGAACCAAGGTTATTCAAGTTGGGCTGGAAAGATAGGGCATGTATCTACAACTTTCATGTTTGCAAGATGTCAAATTCGTATCACAAGGTAGCCAAAATTATCATGCAAAGTCCAGCTAGTTACCTACCGAATACAGCTTTTCTACATAAAGAACACTCATTGTTTTGACCATATCTGGAGTTTTAGAGATCCAATGGACGTGAAATATGACCAAATATAATTCAATTGGAAACAATTTATCTGTTGATCTAAAGTCCAAATTCACGGCACAAAGTATCTGAAAATTAGGATCAAGTTGCATGTTCCAGCTGTCTTCAAACTGGACAGAAACAAGTTGCATTGTCGACTTGTATTTTGGATGTTCCTTTGCCTATAAAAGGGGACCTTGGCCAAGATTCTGAGAGAATCAATTCCTCTTCATCATATTCTAGTTTCCTTCATTTTCTTTGTAATATTTCATTATGTATTTCTAAACCATTAGCTGAGCTAGGGGTGAAACTTTGGTGAATGTGTAGTATTGTCTTTGATTTTTCACTTTGTTCTTCAATGTCCATATTCTTACTTGGTTGAAGTATATGTTCTACAAATGGTTTTGGTTTGTTAAAGACTGATTTATTGTTAACAATTTTGGCACTGTAAATGCTTAGATAATCTCTACAATCTAACAACTTATTTTGATATATTCTTTCAAACAATTATCAAGAACTATCTTTAGTATATTTGCGATCAATGTTTTATCTTACATATGAGCTCACTCCTTAGTTGATTTCCATATGAATTAAATAAAAGATCAAGAGCTATTTCAACCCATTTATCCGAAGTGAATCCCCAATGCTCTAGTGTTCGTCTCAATCATATATCCACCAGCCGTTCACTACTTATAGACTAGTTCATTTCCTTCCAATTCCCTATGGTTTGACGTTGGACTTTCGAGTTTACTACTTGTGACAACCTGTACTTGGGTTTGTAACCTAAAAGTTGCAGCATCGCTAAGAAACAGAATTGAGAGTAGGAGAACCAATGGTGGATCCAAAGCCAGTTCCAGTTTCATTAGTTCAAGAAAGTGGACTATCAAATCAAGAGCAGTCCCTAGATTGGACGTTTATGAGCTAGTAAAGTTTGGTGTAGGTCTTCTCCAGCTAGGAGTAGATAGAAAATTTCAACCTTTTTCTCAGTTCGTGGGGGAGGACCCAAAAAAGCGAAGCAGAAAACAAATCTAATACAAATACTGAATAAGAAGCAACCTACCAACTAGCTCATGAACTCCTTCATATCAAAGCAAAACTGGCCTTCTCCATAGGGACTCAGTCTTGCTTCCATCGCCTTAACCATTGCTGTGCCTCGTCTTCCCTTCTTCGAGCTAGACAACTAAGAGCAAATTCTTTTCATGTGCAGCAGCATAGTCTTGGGTTTAGTCTAAAATCCCATTCACATCGATAGGGGTAGGGAACCAATAAAAAGTATTTTCGGGTCTATCAAACTATAGCTTTCCCTTTCCATGCACAGAGGGGATAAAATAAGTATTCATCAACACCTGACATCTTTCTTTTTGATTCAGCTCTATTTTTTATGTCACTTCCAGTGAAGAAAGGGTCAAGTATGTGCCGCTCATACCATCAACCACTTCCTGAATTCGTATTATGTTGATACTTTTTCCAATGCTATTGAGTATTCTGCTTATTGATGTGCATGTCTTATCCTTAAATCTTCATCAAAGAAAGCAGAAATCCTAAACTAAAAAACTACTCATTTTGAAGGTTTTCCTCACAGCAACCAGCTATCTAGAACTAGAAGAAGAAGGTGAGCTACTAGATGAGCTAACCAGCATACGAGAT
>NW_019253745.1:39198-46145 GCF_002742605.1 Olea europaea var. sylvestris
ATAGAAGAGTAAGCTTTTGTCTATCTTCCTTCTTTTAAGAAGAAAATAGAGTAAGGTCTTTACCGATCTATTCTATGAAAATTATTCCTTACCTTATATGCCTTTTCGAAGAAAGGTGGATGATGAAAGGTTCCTTTTTGTTATGCTATGGCACAATAAAGAAGCACTCCTGCTAAGCTAAAGGGCGCATAAATAAGCCTAGTTCTTCCTTAAATAAAAAAACATTTCTCTATAAACTATGGTACAATCACTCGAAAGTCTAATGGCAATTCCTTCTGGAAATGGGTAGCTATTTCTAGAGAAAAGGCTTTCCCGAGCAATCTAGTCTCGTATGCTTGGGTGCTAGATAGGAGAAAGTCTAGCTAACAAAAGATAATAGATTAAGGTAAAGACTCCGAGTGAAAAACCTAGCTTGCAACCGAGGACGAGAGAACATATTACTTTCAATTTACTTTCAATACACAATTGGGACCCCCCCTTTCATTTCATCCATATGATCCTACAAGTCAGAGAAAATCCCAATATGGAAGTGAGACTACTGGCATCGATTTAGCATAGAAAGTACTGCCGCCCTATTACCTACTGTTTTACATCTCAGTACAAACTCACCTGGAGCCTACCTAAGAAAGCATTCTCTTTTGATGAACAATTGCTAACTAAAAGAAAAATCGCTTAATGAAAGCACCACTCGCTCAAAGCTTGAATCTATGTCTCCTAATCTAGTTTTGGAATCCTCCATTTATTCCTCTAGGATCTATAAAGATGAAAAAGAAAGTGTTTCTTTTTATATTGAATATAGAGAGAATCATTCTTTAGTTCGTGAGTTACCCATTTCTAGGAATAAGAATAGGATTTTGGTCTTTCCTCCACTTCAAAAAAGGGGTACCTAAAAAGTCGAGATCACTTCGTTTTTGCTTTCTCAAAGTAGAGGGAGCTAAACCTCCAATGAAGATAGTGCAAGCACTCAATAAGGTTTCCATAGATAGACTGAAGAGCAAGCACCTATATTCCTCTCTAGAGTTACTGACGGACTTATTTAGTTGTGGGGGTTCCATTCTTTGAGTTCCCAGTGGTCTTTTTATTCAATCTTTCCCACTTGAGCCTATTACTTAGGCTCATGGATTACCTTCCAAGTACCTGCTTTATTTATGTATTGCTACTGGTTTCCTAGACGGGATATAAGGGACTTTCTTGAGCGAAGTGAACCACTTGAACCACGCAGAGTGAATCTAAGTAATCCGCTCTGATTGGAATGGTTATTTGTTCTTATTGGCCTTTAAAGTAGTCCTTGTACCAAGTACACTGAAGAATAAGACAATCTTTCGAGAAAGAGGCTATAAACCATTGAATTGTGTCGATTCAAGCTAGCTTCAGGTCTTCTTCGGTAAGAAAGTAATGCCTTTTCACTATAGTTAGGGATTTGATCCATATTAGAAAACATATATAAATCTCATATAGATGAGTAATTAAAAGTATATAAGGATATAGAGATGAAATAAAAGTCAGCCGTCTATCAGTTATGGAGTTGAGAGTCACCTTTGTTGCTTCTTTTGTCTCCTATGGTTATGCTAAGATATATTAATATTTTCATTCAACCTATATTTCCCCTTTTCTATTGTATAGATGCCTATTCATTCCTCAAAATTTTACACTTACTTTATTCTAGGACCAATTGGGTGGTCGGGTTCCCATCTTTTGAACTTAGTAAGGGCTTTTTTTGCCAATTCCACTTGTCGAAGTTTGCCTCTTGGATAGAATTCCCTTTCTTCACGAGTGAGCTTTCCATGGATAGCGTATTCCCTTTATGTGTAAAGCTCTCCCTTTCCTTTCTTCAAATATCTCATTTCTCAATCTTGACTACTTCGGGCACGACACACAATGGAACAAAAAATGAAAGAAAAGACAGTTGATTATGCCTCATATTCCAAATAATCAACCAAGGAATGAAGAGATCCATTTTGATAGATCCTGTTTTGGCTTTCATATGGTAGATTGTCTAGTCCCTTTTCGTATAGGGTATGCCCTAGAATATAAAATGGGGTGGTTCGGCTTAAAAGTCACACCATACTTTGTAAAGGAACTCCCGACTAACGTTCTATCCCTGTAGAATAGAAAGGGTCCCTCCCCTTTTTCCTATGACCAATTCACCAATCGGTAAATGGTCTTTGTTCCTCTCTCCTTGCTTGCTTGAATGAAGTCTTCTCTTTTTGTTTTGCTTTGACTGTATTTTTCGAAGGCCAGTAGGACTTAGCATACCATATGGAGCCATCGTAGCAGCATAGTTTAGCATCCTAGCTCTATCACGTACCCTTTTGGTAACTTGACGTGAAAAATGCCTTCTTTCATGGTCTTTTACTTTAAGAGGTATACATTCAACAACCTCCTAGATTTGTTGATCCTTCTGAGCCTACTCATCGTTGTCACTTTCATAAGGCCATTAGTGGTCTTCATCAAGCACAATTTTTATGCTTTCAATGATTTAATACGTATCTTCTCCAAAGTGGCTTTCGTCAGATTGTTGTAGATACCTCCATCTTTCTTCACCATTTCTCTACCGGCTGTATCGTCCTTTTGCTTTATGTTGACGACATCATCTTAATTGGTGATAATGGATCTCTTCTCATTAAATTTATTCACCATCTCAGTAAATATTTTGCCATAAAGAACTTGAGTGATCTCAATGGCTTCCTTGGCATTGAAGCTCAGCATGATTCCTCTGGCCTTTTTCTATCACAAACCAAATATGCTTTAGATTGATTTCGCTGGACCAAATGCTTGGTTGCAAACCTTGTGCCACACCAATTGCTTTCGATTCTAAACTTTTATCTTTGGATGGTATACCCCTCTAATCCTCAGGCCTATCGAAGTACTATTCAGGCTCTCTAATATATCACTCTCGCTCGATCGGACCTCAGCTATGCTGTTAATCATGCTTGCTAGTTCATGGCCAATCCCATCACTATTCATAATTAGTATCTTAAGGGCATTTTAAGGTATTTGAAAGGCACTCTCCACTATATTTTGGTCTTAGATTTCCTCATCACCCTATCTCAACACTTTTTTGTAACTCAGATGCGGATTAGGCTGGTTGTCCAACAACTCGTTGCTCAACCATTGGATTCTACATTTACCTTGGTGACAATCTCTTTTCTTGGGACTCTAAAAAGCAACCAACAGTTACCCGCTCTAGTGTAGAAGCTGAATACAAACTGTTAGCTATCACTGCTTCTGAAATTTTATGGCTCTCCTACTTGCTAAAGGATTTACATGTGTCGATTCCTCACCCATTCCTTCTCTTTTGTGATAACTCTTCATACTCTTCTTCCACCTTATTCCTTTCACGGTTGCACCTTATCGCAAGTTCTCGCTATCTCCATTGCGTGCTTCTTCAGTATCTCCTCAGGAATTAGCAAGAGGATACGATCGAGGTCGTGGTAACACTAATCTTGTCGATCAAAAGGAGGATACTTCCTCTAATGTTCATCGTGACATTATCATCCCGACTCAGCCAGCTAAAGTACCTCAATTCATTGGAGTTCATGAGAAAGTGGTTGTCATTAATGAGACCACCAATCCCAATTGGCATCCTAGTACAAACGAAGAGCATCCAAAACTTCCTTATATTCGACCATGTTACATAACGGTTTCGCTATCAGGCGAACCCCAGATATAAGAGTGCACTAAATCAAAAGAGAAGTAGAAACAAACGTCGTACTAGAGGGATAAGGTAGGGCCAACTTCCTAGTTTATAGGCCATACATGGAGACAACTCTGACAATGGGGCACTACCTAGGACACCACTATGAACTAAAGTACTCAAACGATCATGAGACAGATGACCAAGCTGACAATGTCAAAGATTATCCAAAGAAGAAGATGAAGACACACCCACGCAAGCAAATCCAGTAGCAAAAGAAGGTAGATGAAGATAGTCCATGTAATTGAGCCCCCCACGCTTACAACCATGACCAATTAGGGTGCTGGTATGATGATCCTGCACGGAGAAGAAGAAACATAAAATGAGATAGTGCAATCATGATCGGTAAGCTGGCTCAGAAAAAGAAATTCATAGACAACTTAGGAATATGTAAAAGAGAGAGAACAAAAAATTGGCCAATGGTGGTAGTGGCTTCGTGGTGAGACACAGAGAGTGGAGATCCATATGCAGTAAATATAAGAAGTGACTTCTGTAAGAGTGAACATGAGGCATGCATAGAGGCACCGGAGTCAAGGATCTAGGAGGGCCTAGAAAGACCTGTGCGGTTAGCCGCGGTAGACAGCACAGTGGTGGCATGTCTAATCTGTGGAGTGGAGCCTCCAAGCTGGGAGACCATTAGGATCTACATAAGTTGTGCCAAAGACACTCAGGCCCATGTACTGAAGGAAGAACTGCAGGGTCTAGAGTGGCTGCCACATCATCAAACATCTCAATAGTCTTAGACCCAGCAAAAGGAGTAGCAGCTACTGTAGAGGCGGATTGTTGCCTGCGGAGATCAACTTACTTCTTCTTGGCATAGTCTTGAGCATATGGCCCCAGGCATGATAATAGCAACACCCAGGCTGAATGCATGACGGCTAGAAGAATCACGAGAAGCAAAGGACCCAGAGGTAGAAGATTGGGAGCCAGAGGAAGCAAGCACAGTAGCTGGCTTAGCAGAATGGAAGGAGCCTAAGACTCGCAGACGAATCTCTTAAGCTATAAGTTTTGAGAGTGCAACATCTAGAGTAGGCAGAAGAGATTTGTACAGCAGTTGGCCTCTGTTGGACTCAAACTCTAGGCTAAAGTACATGGACAACTGAAATAGACATTACTCATCTCGAGCCTTTTGCTACTTCTTAGCCCAACCACCAGATCAATATATTGAAAAAAACTCCTCCTCCATGGAGGAGAGCTGGTGCCAATGGTCCTCATTATTATGTAAAACTCCTGGGTAGGTTGATTGTCTCGATGTGCAGTAGAGAGCTCCTGGAACACCGAATAAGCAATGGCAAGGCTGGTCTCCTTAGAATTTATATTGAATCTAAACTCTAAAGAAAGAAAGAATGAGAGAAAGGAGAAGAGAAGAAGAAGCTGCGACACTGATAGTAAATCGCCCAAGAAGTGAAAGTGTTGGAAGTCACCAAGAGAATCCTACAAAAATTAAGGCGACAATGAGTGTTTCAGTGGAGGGGCTACTAAAAGATAGAATCAAAGGATGGCTCAGCCATTCCCTATAGAAGACACTGACCATTTGTCGAAGGCAAAGTAAAATCCACCTAGGACAAGATATCGAAGGGAAGAACAGGAACGATTATTGGCTAGAGAGCAAATAAGCTAATTGGGGGAGTTGACCCTTGAAGAAAGTGGCCCCCTTGCCCTTACTTATACTTAGAAGGCACACCGATTTACCTAGCTAGGCCTGACAAGGAGGTGCAAGTGAGGATGAAGATAGATGAAACACTGGACCTTTACAAAGGACGATGGTAGAAGGAGGGTCTAGAGAGATCTTACAAAGGAGACATGGTAGGCGATTGGCAAGGTAAGCTGATTTCTGACTATAGTTTCTAGTTCATTACATTGAGAATGGCAGACTAGCGACCAGTGAAGCCACTAGAGAAGTGTTTGAGGAAGAAGGTACCCATTAAGGCACCTTTAGTTTAACATCCACTTTTGTGCTCTGACGGCTCAGCACGAAGGTGCTTACGAGATGCTACTGGGAAAACTTTAGCTGCAGGAGACTAGAGATGGGAAGGATTGGGCAGCAAGCACACAGTCGATGAAGTAGAGATCTGACCTAGGGTGATCCTGTACTTGCAAGATAGATCGAAGGAAAAAGCCGAGACATCTTGCATCCTGCCCTCACCTGTGCTCATAGTCAAAAAAAGAATGTGAGAAATCGGTCTACTAGATCCATTAAGCAATTGGACATTGATTAACAGAAGTCACGGAAGATAAGAAGAGAGAAAGTGAGCAACGCATGTGATCGGTGGCACCCCTATCCAAAATCCAAGGTACTGATGAATGAACTAAAGTGAGACTAAGTGAAGTACCCGAAAGTATGGTGCTGGGCTATGAAAGACCAACTTGATTAGCAAGGGAACTCTTAAGCAAGGAGCTACTTGCATTATACTTGTGTAAATGGGAATTGAGGTTGGAGACATCTTTCTCACTTCACTTGAAGAGGCTACTTGAGAAGCTGCAGATTGATTTCCTCCCAAAGTAAATGATGACTAGGAGAATAAGCATGAATCTTCTAATCTTTCTCTTATGTGTGGTCGATCCATCTACAGTGGTCAAATGTGGGTCGATCACCTTTGAGTGGCTCTTTCTTCTTTTGAAAATGCAAATCCTTCTCACGGATCAACTATTAGTCTTAATTCCACTCTTGGCTATAAATGCAGCTGAATTGGGGGAGTTGTGAGGGCTTCCTTGCAGCCACTTCTCCTTGACCTTCTTCTGGCAAGACAAGAGAGAAAAGTCGATTGAGATTGGGTAGTGGATCCATCAAAAGGATCTGACCACCCACATTTGCATATGAATTATTGAGTCCCATTAGAAAGTTCATAATCTAATCCTGCTGCATAGACTCACTCAAAGATTTCACTGCACCACAGTACATATTGATATAGGACGAGAGTGATTGAGTTCATCCTATAGTGATTTTAACTCAGTGAAAGAAGTGGCAACTTATTTTTATTCTTGTTGAAGATTAGAGATGTCTCCTTGAATTTGAGCGAGGAAAATTTAGTTGAGAGCAAGAAAAGGGATGTGCGTTAGTAAGGGCTCTACCTTGGTCTTGCCTCTCTATCTGAGCTCTTGCTAGAGCAGGAGCTTTCACAGGTCTAGTCATAGACTCATTCTCTGTGGTGCAGTGTGCTAGGTTAGCTGTAGCAGGCTTAGCTTGGGAGGGTTCTTGAGTTACAGGTTCGGAGCAAGGGCACCCATAAGGGGGGTTGTTGGCTACCCT
>NW_019253745.1:52383-53561 GCF_002742605.1 Olea europaea var. sylvestris
CGAGGGAGCTACTAATATGGAAAAGAGAGAATGGTAGTCACGCATGCGGGAAAGACTCAAAATGAAAACAAGTAACTAATAGACTTCACGAACCCCTGACAGTACTCTATCTCGTACGCAGACTACTGACGAAAACAATACATACTAGCCATATGAGTTTCGTTTACTGCATTGAAGCCGCTTAGCAACTAAGCCCTAATAGAGAAAAATGAACCAATAGCTGAAAACCAATACTAAGCCCCTTCTAGTGATCAATAGTAATAGTAGAGTAGTTGGCAAATGGTCTTTTCCTTACCTGAACTTGAACATTGCATTGATGAGTAGTACCATCTATTCTTCATCGTTATCCTATGCCTGGATGCGCTTAAAAGTTGGCCTGAAAAGAGATCCTTCATTGTTTGTACTTTAACTGAGCAGTAGGACTTGCTTTTCGAAAGTCATCCAACAGGCGTCATCAAAAGAATCTATTATGAAACAACTTATACAGTAAACTATGAAAGTGGATAGAACATCTATTTGTCCTTGCCTTTGGTAGTGGAGATAGAGACTAGAGAACCTATGTTCGAGAATGAGACTTTGATCCCAATAGGTGAGCTACTCCAACAAGGCCTGTTTAGTCATATTTTTTGAATTAGATCGCTCATACCAAAGCAAAGGGCTTCTGCCTAGAAGAATGCATTCCTTTATTTCTTGTGCCTAAATGACTTTCATAGTCTGAATTGAAACTGTAGCTTTTTTCTTTGCTGAAAAATAACCATAATTGGAACTCATCGGAGAAAAAGAAAGAACTATCTTGGGTGGAGCCCTATCTCTCATGATGGACTAAACTAACCTACTGATTCAATAAGTCCTATTACGAAACCTACCTTTCCTGTCCCAATCACAACTAAACAACCTTAGCAACTTGATGTTAAGTCTCGGAGAATCTTTCCTTAAAGCATTGAATGGACTAGTAAAGGGGATACCTATCACGAGTTATCAAAAACATTTCTTGGTCACTACTATCAATCTACTACACTTCTAGCATCGGGCAACATTTGAACCTCCATTAGGACTCAAAAAGGACCTTAGGATCCTTAGAAAGACATTAGGCACAACCGCTCGGATATGTGATTAGAATTTCCGACCCCAGCTTTCGATCAAAATTTAGGATCTACAATTGGGGCCCTACCAAATGT
>NW_019253745.1:55207-55968 GCF_002742605.1 Olea europaea var. sylvestris
GCTACCTTGGTCAACTAACAGCTTAGAGGTTTGTTTTCATGATAGATGTAGAGATACAATTCCACACGTATCTGCTTTCACTTCCCTCGCCCGAGCTATTCACTGATAGAGCGGTCAAAGCAGATTTATTTCCACAGGGTTAGTGGCTTGAAGAGCATTCTACTCAACAAAGTTACTCCTGATCCAATTTTAGTTTTTCTCATTTCTAGTGCCTGAGCTTGAACTGATTTGTCCTCTGCTTAGATCTAAATCTCTAGCTGAGGGGCTTTTGGAAATGTGATAGAGAGAGAGGGTATTTTCCCGAGACCTCTACTGATAGGAGTTCTTCTTTCTCACTTAGCAAGCTTATTCTCCCTCTTCTGGGTTGCCACTTGCTCTTTATCCTTCTTGGTGGGGTTGAAACCTAACCTGTGAGGGCCCTTATTGTCATTCACCTGTATCGGCTCCAACCTTCCTTGCTATTTCTGACCCAATCAAGTTTATTACCACTGTTCAACATCAACTTAGCAACCATCATGCTATTGGTGGAAATCTTGGGTCTTGCTGGGACTAATCCTTCTGGCCACCCTTCAATCCCAAGTTTTTGAGATAAACGATCAAATGTTGGCCTTCATTAAGGATAATGAGACTCTCTTACAAGAGTGCGGGCTTTTTACACAGAGAACTTATTAAGAGAACTATCATCAGTGGAAGACGTATAGCTCACATCTTAAGTATAGTTAGTTCATTGAATGACTTATTGAGAAGCTAGGCCCTTTCCT
>NW_019253746.1:0-1207 GCF_002742605.1 Olea europaea var. sylvestris
TTCTTTCTAGACCATTCTTCTGTTCCTTTGCTACAAAATTCATATGGTTTTGTCTCCTGCCAACTTTCTAACTGAATTGTCCCAGTAAGTTCACATGGCTTGTTTCTTGGCAACGTTGCAACTGAATCATCCTCAATCTTTAACAGTCCCCTGCAAGATGGAGAGTATATATCCATTACTCCCATCTTGGACACACAATAATAAAAACTTTGAGAATTTAAGGCCTTAGTTAAAATGTCTGCAATTTGTGCTGTACTTGGTACATGTCGGGTGATAATACTACCATCTTGTATCTTATCTCGAATAAGATGGCAATCAAGCTCTATGTGCTTGGTTCTTTTATGAAAAATCGAATTTGTAGCTATATAGATTGCAACTTTATTATCACAATGTAGAACCGCTGCTTGTGGATGATCAATCTGTAAGTCCTTAAATAAGAACCTAAGCCAAGTTAATTCACAGCAAAGGTTTGCCATTGCTCTATACTCTGCCTCTATAGAAGAACGAGACACAACATGATGCTTCTTTGACTTCCATGATATTAATGCATTCCTAATGAATACACAGTAACATGTAATGGACCTTCTGGTATCCAAACAGGCACCCCAGTCCGAATCACAATAGCCTTCTAATTGCAACTTTGAATTTGTAGGATAGAACAAACCTTGTCCAGGTGCCCTTTTGATGTATCGTAGCACTTTATGGGCTGCATGTAAATGTGGAATTCTGGGATTATTCATGAATTGACTTAACAACTGGATTGAATACGCAAGATCAGGCCTAGTAATTGTCAGATAAAGAAGTCTTCCAATTAACCTTCTGTACAATGATGGATCTTTGAGCAATTCTCCTTCATCTTTACTGAGCTTTGTATTTTGATCAAGGGGAATTCTAGCTGGGGCTGAACCAATGGTTTTTGAATCCCTCAAGATGTCTAAAGCATATTTTCTTTGACATATATGTATGCCATGTTTAGTCCTTGCCACCTTAATGCTTAGAAAAATATTTCAGATTACCAAGGTCCTTAATTTTGAATTTGTCATTGAGACAGACCTTGAGATTATTGATGGTATCAATACAATCTCCAGACACAATTATGTCATCCACATAAACCAAAATGGTTGTGAAGGATTTGCTAGTGGGCCTAGTAAACAAACTGTAGTCTGCCTTTGATTGGATGAAACCTTGTTCGATGATGAAATTTGAA
>NW_019253747.1:0-1207 GCF_002742605.1 Olea europaea var. sylvestris
AAAAACAATTTTCATTGGCTCGATTCGAATCGAATTAGAATTGTAATTTGCCATAAATGATCAAACCCGAAGTTATCATGAAACCAAAAACCACTTTTCATTGGCTCGATTCCAATTGAATTAGACTGGTAATTCGCTAAAAACGAACGAACCCGAAGTTATCTTGAAATCAAAACCACTTTTCATTGGCTCTATTACAAACGAATTAGACTAGTAATTCGCTAAAAATGAACAAACCTTAAGTTATCATGAAAACCTAGAGCCACATTTCGTTGGCTCGATTCTAATCGAATTAGACTAGCAAATTTCCGAAAACTATCAAACCCGTAGTTATCACGAAATCGAAAACCACTTTTCGTTGGCACGATTCCAATCGAATTAGACTAGCAATTAGCCGAAAACGATCAAATCCGAAGTTATCATGAAATCAAAAACCACTTTTCATTGGCTCCATACCAATCGAATTAGACTAGCAATTAGCCGAAAACTATCAAACCCGAAGTTATCATGAAATCAAAAACCACTTTTCATTGGCTCCATTCCAACCAAATTAGACTAGCAATTCGCCAAAAATGAACAAACCCGAAGTTATCATGAATTCAAAAACCACTTTTCATTGGCTCGATTCCAATCGAATTAGACTAGCGATTCGCCAAAAAGAACAAACCCCAAGTTATCATGAAATCAAAAACCAATTTTCATTGGCTCGATCCCAATCGAATTGGACTAGCAATTTGCCAAACACGAACAAACCCGATGTTATCATGAAATCGAAAGCCACTTTTAATTGGCTCGATTCGAATCGAATTAGACTAGCAATTCTTCGAAAATGATCAAACCTGAAATTATCATGAAATCAAAAACCACTTTTCATTGGCTCAATTCCAATCGAATTAGACTAGCAATTCGTCCAAAATGAACAAACTTGAAGTTACCTTGAAATCAAAAACTACTTCCATTGGCTCAATTACAATCGAATTAGACTAGCATTTCGTAAAAAAACGAACAAATCCAAAGTTATCATGAAATCAAACACCACTTTTCATTGGCCCGATTCTAATCGAATTAGACTATCAATCTTCGAAAATGATCAAACCCGAAATTATCATGAAATCAGAAACCATTTTTCATTGGCTCGATTCCAATCGAATTAGACTGGCCATTCGCCAAAAAGAACAAACCCCAAGTTATCATGAAATCGAAAACC
>NW_019253748.1:0-1207 GCF_002742605.1 Olea europaea var. sylvestris
ATAAAGAGAAGAAAATTACAAAATGTTTATGAACTCAAGCCTCTATAATGTTCTCTCTACAGCCCATTAACCCCTTCAACATTATCACGAGGTCGAACTGCAGTCAAGAGGAAAAATGAACAATAAAATTGGGCTCGAAACATCCGACATATATGACATCACAAATTTGATTCTAAAACTGCTACATGAGAATTGGAAAATAAGGTTAGAAATGATTTTAAGCATCAAGGTAGAATGATCAATGGTCAACTCAGTAACTAATGTTGTGGGAGATATTATTTGATAGCAACACCTGTTGAACTACAGTCCACCTACTGTCAAAACCATGTACGTGCCATCGTGTTTACTAACATTGTGAATGTCAAAAATTTGACGTGTCCAAATGATATTAAAAATTAGTTCTATAAAATTCATAACTTAATCTGCCCTCTGACATTATTAATTTACTATGAGAATTTCATAATTGGGCTGTCATCACAGGAATCTAGATCTGTTCTACACTTGCACAACTGCTACACAACATTATTTTCACTAAGATAATCACGGACAAGAAAAGGATTGATATGAGAACTATAAAGCTGCTCGACGAAATGACAAGTGGCTTTAACTGAGTAAAACTCAAACTATGTATTATAACAGCCAAATAACGTCCCGGCCTATTTTACATCCTTTCAAAACTCGAGGCATTCAAGAACGGATGCACGGGGGCCAGTGATGTGGACATTATTTTTCATCACCCGGAGGACTACTTATACCCCGAGGAGTTCTAATGCTTGTTTGGCATACATGAGCCTGTGAGTCCTCGGGATATATGGAGGGCTCGGGGTTTATTGCTCGAGGACTCGCATTCCACATTCGCATAGTACAGATCTCTATGTGCTCGGGATTATGTCCTCGATCCACCCCCTATGCTTCGTCCCGATGCTCCTTCTATTCGCGCTCAAAAAAGTTCTAGCCCTATAAGGATTCTAATCTCACCCAAACTCTTCGACCGAGGACTTCTATACCTAATGGAATTTACCTCAACAATGTTATTATGACTATTGGCATTACAGCCACAATACAAGTTCAATATTCGTGCCAGATAGGACTCCTTCAAATAATGACACTTTACTATACTAATCCTACTAGGAACGTTCCACCTATATCTATAAATGAGGCTTCATCCCATTATTCAGGTACGTTTTTCATTATTTTCAGTTTATAG
>NW_019253749.1:0-1207 GCF_002742605.1 Olea europaea var. sylvestris
GATCTTCAGAGAAGGACAGTATGATCCTCAGAGGCTTTGTGATGCTCCTCATTGTCGCTTAGAGCACATTGGTGGCATCATTGCTTAGTTAGCAATTATGTGAATTACCATATAAGCAGAGGGGTTACATTATCTATTTATTAATGTCAATGAATTTACTTTACAACGGTACTCAGTTAATTAAAATATAAAAGTTGAAATCTATATGAAATATGCTCTTACTCACAATTATACATTGCACTTTCAAAAAAAAAATTCTTTGTCTATACCAAAAGTTTTAATCAAATCAAATACTCCATATATAAGGTTATATACCTCAATAGTCACTAAAAATTTCCAAATATTTCTAATTACCATTGAAGTTAAAAAAACAAAAATGAATTGCTACTGAACTTTTCCAAATATTTTTAGTAACTTTAATATTTTTCGAGTAGCCACTAAACTTATAGAAATGTTAGTCCATCTGTCACTCATCGTTTTGAAAGTTAACATATTTGATGATATGGCAACGTAATTATGGAAAAGAGTTCATTAAGTCCTTTAACTTTTAAAACTATAAGTGACGCAGTGATGAATTAGACAATATTTTAGTATTTTTCGTCTACATTAAAATTACCTTATGCGGTCTTTCGATATTAAAAAAAAACAAAACAAAACTGCTTAGCTACATTTGACAAGAGAAAAATATTGGAGTGTACTAGAAAAGTTGGGGTAGAGCTACATCTATTCATCTTTCAGTAAGATGGGTAGTTATGAACATATCGACTAGGGGTGGCAAACGAGCCGACAACTTGTCAGCTCGAACACTCGGCTCTCAAAACGGGGCAAGTGGATGGCTCGGGCTAGTAAAATAACGACCATGAGCCGAGCGAACCAACCATTTGACGAGTAGCTCATGGGAGAGCTCGCGAGCTAGCCCACGAACGGCTTGTGTGGCACAAGCCACGAGCCGAGCCGCTCATGGCTCGTGTAAATAGTGACCAAAACATTCATTTATTATAAAAATAAAAGTTTCGATCACTTAATTCAGTGACCGTTAACGGTCACTAAATTGTTTCTCAATGGTCACTGAATTTTTTCTTCCCCATCTTTTATAAATAGCTTCAATTGCCCTAAAAATTTTCATACAACGCTCTCAAATCTCTTTCTCTCAATCTCTGTTGTGCTCAATTGCCTCAATTAGTCAATTATCTACAATTATACAATA
>NW_019253750.1:0-1207 GCF_002742605.1 Olea europaea var. sylvestris
TTTGATTTGAATCAAAAACCGCGCCGGGGGCAATTTCGTCATTTTTCGCGACGGTGTTGAAATGGGCTCAAATTTGACATTTTCATCGGAAACAAAAATCGCGCCGGGGGCAATTTCGTCATTTTTCGCGACCGTGTCGAAATGTTCTCAAATTTGTCAGTTTGATCGGAAACAAAAACCGCGCCAGGGGCAATTTCGTCATTTTTCGCGACGGTGTCGGAATGGGCTAAAATTTGACATTTTGATCGGAAACGAAAATCGCGCCAGGGCAATTTCGTCATTTTTCGCGACGGTGTCGGAATTGGTTAAAATTTGACATTTTGACCGGAAACAAAAATCGCGCCAGGGGCAATTTCGTCATTTTTCGCGACGGTGTCGGAATGGGCTAAAATTTGACATTTTGATCGGAAACAAAAATTGCGCCTGGGGCAATTTCGTCATTTTTCGCGACGGTGTCGGAATGGGCTAAAATTTGACATTTTGATCGGAAACAAAAATCGCGCCGGGGCAATTTTGTAATTTTTCGAGATGGTGTCGAAATTCGCTCAAATTTTTCAATTTGATCGGAAACAAAAACCGCGCCCTGGGCAATTTCGTCATTTTTCGCGATGGTGTCGAAATGGGCTCAAATTTGTCAGTTTGATCGGAAACAAAAATTGCGCTGGGGGCAATTTCGTCATATTTAGCGACGGTGTCGGAATGGGCTAAAATTTGACATTTTTATCGGAAACAAAAATCGCGCCGGGGGCAATTTCGTTATTTTTCGCAACGGTGTCGAAATGGGCTCAAATTTGACAGTTTGATCGGAAACAAAAATCGCGCTGGGGGCAATTTCGTCATTTTTCGCGACGGTGTCGGAATCGGCTGAAATTTGACAGATTGATCGGAAACAAAAATCGCGCCGGGGGCAATTTCGTCATTTTTCGCGACGGTGTCGAAATGGTCTCAAATTTGTCAGTTTGATTGGAAAAAAAAACGCGCCAGGGGCAATTTCGTCATTTTTCGCTACGGTGTCGGAATGGGCTAAAATTTTACATTTTGATCGGAAACGAAAATCTCGCCAGGGCCATTTCGTCATTTTTCGCGACGATGTCGAAATTCGCTCAAATTTGACAATTTGATCAGAAACAAAAATTGCGCCGGGGACAATTTCGTCATTTTTCGCGACGGTGTCGGAATTGGTTAAAATTTGACATTTTGATCGGAA
>NW_019253751.1:0-1207 GCF_002742605.1 Olea europaea var. sylvestris
TATGTGTGCACATTATTAAACATAATTGAATCCTGCAATTGAAAATCAAAATTAAATATTTTCCCCCTTTTTTAACGTTGTCTAACATATATCAATGCAAAAATCCTAAACTACTGACATTTGTATTGTTATAAAACAAATATCGACGTAATAATTTGTCGACAATTACTAATGATTGATACACTACATCAGAAATTACCATTTGCAACAGTAAAAAAATGTTGCCTAAACCCTTTTGCAACGTTCGTGTGTATGTTGTGGGATGCGATGTTGTCTTAGCGTCTTTAAATACGGCAACGTTCATTGACCATCGCAAAAAGGTTTAAAGAATGTTATCTATAGTTTTCCGCAATGTTCATTGAAAGTTGTGGAAAAGGTTTTTGCAACATTCTCTGACCGTTGTTGTAAGTTTTTTTTTTTTTTCATTACAAACTTTTGAATCATACAGTAAAACATCAAATGTGATACACCCCCAACTAAAAAGGGAGCACGGTTTCTAATTGTGACAATTTCCCAAATACAATTCACAAAGAAATCTCAGAAAATGAGAAGTAACTGAACAACTGTGACAGCTTCCATGCTCAATCTACGCATATCAGCATCTATTCCAGTTACTTCAGTTCCTCCAGTGACAATACCGGTCACAGTAACCTTACTTCCTTCAATTCACCAATTATTTTCACATTTGTTACTCTAGGAGCTGTAACTCAAATAAAGAGAGAGGATGAAAAGGGGTCAGCATAGTTAAATAATGGCAACATGTAATAACTTAATATTATAGCACAAAGCATTTAAAAATAAGCTACTAAAGGACCTGGCTTAACTATTTGAGACATTATTGACATAAGAATTGAAGTACAAATAGGGAAAAAAAAAAAAAGACAAAACAAAACAAATAATTTTAGGTCAGTAGATTCAATCGAAGAAAGTACTTAGCAAGCCAATATTCTTTTCCTTTCTGTAAGAAGTTACTAGTGTAATCAAGCTAAATATATATGGTGAAGTGCAAAGGTCAAATATTCTATTCATTAGTCTTAAAATCAAGAAAACCACTACACGAGGAACATGATAAGCAAGAACAGTTAAGGTATCAGTTCGGATCCACAACTGCAGATCAGCTCCACCAGTACTAGTCTACATTTGACATGTAAAATGAGCCATTTAAATTTCCATGAAGTTTTTTTTTTGTTTTTTTTTTTTTTTTTTT
>NW_019253752.1:0-1207 GCF_002742605.1 Olea europaea var. sylvestris
ATTCAGACGAAATTTTAGTCAAATCTGATTGGAAACGCACCAACGAACCAAACTCAAGTGAAATCTTACTCAAATTTAATTGGTAACACGCCAATGAACAAAATCCACGTGAAATTTTAGTCAAATTTGATTGGAAGCACACCAATGATCAAAATCCAGATGAAATTTTACTCAAATTTGATTTAAAATGCGCCATTTAACAAAACTTGGATGAAATTGTAATCATGTTTGATTTGAAGCGCGATAATGAACAAAATCCAGACGAAATATTAGTCAAATTTGATTGGAAACGCATCAATGAACCAAACTCAAGTGAAATTTTAGTCAAATTTGATTGGAAACACGCCAATGAACTAAACCCAGGTGAAATTTTAGTCAAATTTGATTGGAAACGAAACAATAATCAAAATTCAGATGAAATTTTAGTCAAATTTGATTGGAAACGTGTCAATGAACCATACTGAAGTGAAATTTTAGTAAAATTTGATTGGAAACGCGTCAAACAACAAAATTCAGTTTAATTTTTTGTCAAATTTGGCTTGAAACGCATCAATAAACTAAGCCCAAGTAAAATTTTAGTCAAATTTGACTAGAAGAACACCAATGATCAAAATCTAGATTAAATTTTACTCAAATTTGATCGAAAACATGCCATTTAAGAAAACTCAAATGAAATTGTAGTCATATTTGATTTGAAACGCGACAATGAACAAAATTCAGACGAAAGTTTAGTCAAATTTGATTGGAAATGCGCCAATGAACCTAACTCATGTGAAATTTTAGTCAAATTTGATAGGAAACAGGCCAATGAGCAAAACTCTGGTGAAATTTTACTCAAATTTGATTGAAACACCCCATTTAACAAAACTCGGATGAAACCGCAGTCATATTTGATTTTAATCGCGCCAATGAACAAAATTCAGAAGAAATTTCAGTCAAATTTGATTGGAAACGCGTCAATAAATCATACTCAAGTGAGATTTAGTCCAATTTGACTAGAAACGCGCCAAGCAACAAAATTCACGCAAATTTTTTGTAAAATTTGAATTGAAACACACCAATGAACTAAACCCATGTGAAATTTTAGACAAATTTGATTGGAAACGCAACAATGAACAAAATCTAGAAGAAATTTTAGTCAAATTTGATTGGAAACACTCAATGAACCATACTCAAGTGAAGTTTTAGTTAAATTTGAAAGGAAAGG
>NW_019253753.1:0-1207 GCF_002742605.1 Olea europaea var. sylvestris
CATTTAACACCTCATGCTTGTAGTCATTAGCTATCTCTAACATTAACCACTACAAAAGTGGTGTCCCCTTTTCTTATGGCCAATAATAGTATCAAAAGTTAAATCGCCATCTTAAAGAAATTTAAATCAGCATAAAATTTCGGAGTATTACATTCCTCCCCCCTTAAAAAAAATTTCGTCCTCGAAATTACCTTGAACTTAGTTGAATAGTTCTAGATACTTGATCTTGATTTCTTCTTCTCTCTCCCAAGTCGATTCTTCGACATTATGATTCCTCCATTGGACTCTTACTAATGAAATTTCCTTTGTTCTTAATTGCTGGATTCTGCGATCCAATATTGATATTGGTTTTTCCTCATATGTCATGTTTGATTTGATATCCAATGGTTGATAATTAACCATGTGACTTGGGTCTGATACATATTGTCGAAGCATCGATACATGGAACACATCATGAACCGTTGACAAATCTGGTGGCAGAGCGATTCGATAAGCTGCATTCCCAACTTTCTGCAAAATTTCAAAAGGACCAATGAATCTTGGTTGAAGTTTTCCTTTCTTCCCAAAACGCAGAACTCCCTTCATCGGCGCCACCTTTATGAAAACTTTGTCGCCAACATTAAATGTCAAATCTTTTCTCCTTTTATCGGCATAACTCTTTTGTCGGTCCTGAGCTGCTTTGATTTTTGCTCTTATTTTATCAACCGCTCGACTAGTTTCTTCAATTATTTCGGGTCCCAGAACTCTTCGTTCACCTACTTCATCCCAATAGAGGGGAGCTCTACATCTTCTGCCATAAAGAGCTTCGTAAGGTGCCATCTTTATCATAGCTTGGTAGCTATTATTATAGGCAAACTCTACCAATGGCACATAGTTTTCCCAACTGCCTCCTAAATCAAGGACGCATGCACGCAGCATATCTTCTAAAGTCTGTATAGTCCTCTCCGATTGTCCATCAGTTTGTGGATGGAAAGCTGTGCTGAAATTTAACTTGGTTCCCATAGCTTCTTGTAAACTTTTCCAAAGTTTTGAGGTAAATCTTGGATCTCTATCCGATACAATTGAATCTGGGATACCATGCAAACGAATAACCTCTTTGATGTATAATCGTGCATATTGATCCGTACTAAAATTCATTCTTACAGGTAGAAAATGAGCTGACTTTGTTAACCGGTCCACTATAACCCACATAGCATCATTTCCCCTA
>NW_019253754.1:0-1207 GCF_002742605.1 Olea europaea var. sylvestris
GTGTGCATAAGTTACGCTCAGTTCTTCGAACGTCGACAATCCAAGAGCTACAAATATGCAAGTGCTCATTCTTTCAAAAAATGACTGAAATCCCTCATACGTCACGACAAAGTTTTGAGTTCAATCCAAATCGGTCGCTACGTTTCCACAAAGTACTTATGGGCCGAAAACGGACACCGTGGGCAAAAGTTACGCTCAATTCTTCGTACGCCGACTCTCCAAGCGTTCCAAATATGCAAGTGCTCATTCTTTCGAAAAATGGCTGAAATCCCTCATACGTCACGACAAAGTGGTGAGTTCAATCCAAAACGGTCCCTACATTTCCAAAAAGATCTTATGGGCCCAAAACGGACACCGTGCGCATAAGTTACGCCCAATTCTTCGAACACCGACAATCCAAGCGCTCCAAGTATGCAAGCTCTCATTCTTTCGAAAAATGGTTGAAATCCCTCATACGTCACGACGAAGTGGTGAGTTCAATCCAAAACGATCGCTACATTTCCAAAAGTTCTTATGGGCCCAAAACAAACACCGTGTGCATAAGTTACGCTCAATTCTTCGAATGCCGACAATCCAAGCGTTCCAAATATGCAAGTACTCGTTCTTTCAAAAAATGGCCGAAATCTCCCATACGTCACGACGAAGTGGTGAGTTCAATCCAAAACGGTCGCTACATTTCCAAAAAGTACTTATGGGCCGAAACGGACGCCGTTTGCAAAAGTTACGCTCAATTCTTCGTACGCGACTCTCCAAGCGTTCCAAGTATGCAAGTGCTCAATCTTTCGAAAAATTGTCGAAATCCCTCGTATGTCACGATGAATTCGTGAGTTCAATCCAAAACGGTCGCTACATTTCCAAAAAGTTCTTATGGGCCCAAAACGGACACCGTGTGCATAAGTTACGCTCAATTCTTCGAATGCCGACAATCCAAGCGTTCCAAATATGCAAGTACTCGTTCTTTCAAAAAATGGCCGAAATCTCCCATACGTCACGACGAAGTGGTGAGTTCAATCCAAAATGGTCGTGACATTTCCAAAAAGTTCTTAGGGGCCCAAAATGGACACCGTGTGCATAAGTTATGCTCAATTCTTCAAAAGCCGATAATCCAAGCGCTCCAAATTAGCAAGTGCTCATTCTTTCAAAAAATGGCCGAAATCTCTCATACGTCACGACGAAGTTGTGAGTTCAATCCAAAACGGTCCCTACA
>NW_019253755.1:0-1206 GCF_002742605.1 Olea europaea var. sylvestris
CCTGCCAAATTTCGGCCCATTCGAACACCGTCACGACAAATGACGAAATTGTCCTTGGCGCGATTTTTGTTTCCAATCCACCTACCAAATTTAAGCCCATTCCGACACGGTCACGATAAATGACGAAATCACCCCAGGCGCGATTGTTCTTTCCAATCAACCTACCAAATTTCAGCCCATTTCGACGTCGTCACGACAAATGACGAAATTGCCCCTGGCGCAATTTTTGTTTCCAATCAACCTGCCAAATTTTAGTAAATTTCGACACCGCAGCGACAAATGACGAAGTTGTCCCTGACGCAGTTTTTGTTTCCAATCAACCTACAGAATTTCAACCCATTATGATATCGTAGCGACAAATGATGAAATTGCCCCTGGCATGGTTTTTGTTCCCAATTAATCTGCCAAATTTAAGCCCATTCCGACACCGTTGCGAAAAATGACAAAATTGTCCCTGGTACGATTTTTGTTTCCAATCTGCCAGCCAAATTTCAGCCCATTCCGACACTGTCGCGAAAAATGACTAAATTGCCCCGGCGTGGTTTTTGTTTCCAATCTACTTGCTAAATTTCAGCCCATTTCGACACCGTAGCAGCAAATGACGAAATTGCCCCTGGCGCGATTTTGGTTTCCACCCAACCTGCCAAATTTCAACCCATTCCGACACCGTTGTGAAAAATGACGAAATTGTCCTTGGCGCGGTTTTTGTTTCCAATCTGCCTGCCAAATTTCAGCCCATTCCGACATTGTCGCAAAAAATGACTAAATTGCCCTGGGCGATTTTTGTTTCCAATCAACTCGCTAAATTTCAGCCCATTCCAACACCGTCGTGATAATTAACGAAATTGCCCCTGCGCAGTCTTTATTTCCAATCACCCTGCTAAATTTCAACCCAATCTGATACCGTCGCGACAAATTACGAAATTCCCCGTGCTAAATTTTAGCCCATTCCGACACCGTCGCGACAAATGACGAAATTGACCCTGGCTCAGTTTTCGTTTCCTATCAGCCTGCCAAATTTCAGTGTATTCCGACACCGTCGCGACAAATGACGAAATTGCCCCTGGCGTGATTTTTGTTTCCAATACCTACCAAATTTCAGCACATTCCGACACCATCGCGACAAATGATGAAATTGTCCCTAGCGCGATTTTTGCTTCCAATCAACCTTCCAAATTTCAACCCATTTTGACTCCGTCGTGACAA
>NW_019253756.1:0-17793 GCF_002742605.1 Olea europaea var. sylvestris
AAGACGTACAACGTACGTAATTACTACTGGTAATTTAAAAAGGTTGCATGTATCAGAAAAAACAACAAAGAAAAGTTGATTTGAATATATCAAATCCATGAATTTCATGTGAATGCATAAAAATCCATAAACGAGACACGTGAAAGTCTCATCAAGTGGTAACTCCGAGTGACTTCAGCTCATTTGTCATCCTTGATCGAGGTTTAGAAAGACACGAGAGCTTCTCTGATGAACACTTAAGGGAGGAAATCGAGCAGTCGAATTTCAATCTTCTACGCTTTCACCGGCGTTTGGTGGGGCTGGTGTTTTATAAAATGAAAGAGTGAATGATCAACAAAAAGCAGGTTCTGCAACAGCTGTAGTTTTTGCAGTTTCCTCTCCATGTGCAAATCAAATTCCTCAAACTGAACAATCTTGTCTTCAAACTCTTTTGTCTGCAAAATTAAAGTTGCCAAGAAACCACCTAAATAGTGAGAAAAATGCAAGGAATTATTACCAAACAGCACAAACCTGTTGACATTTGGAGTGGGTTGTACCTGAACAGCAATGCCAGATATTGCCTTCTCCAGCTCCTCGTCTTCCTTCTCAAGCTGCAATCTTACTTCAGAAAGAGCTCCTTCCATTGAATTTAGGTCGTCGCCATTAGATGCAAAATCAGATTCTGCAGAGGAACTGAAGTTCAGACTGGTCAGCATTTATCTTCTTTTTATTGATTATTACCATTTAGAGAGAGACTTGGGGAGAGGGGTTCTAATTTGGTCGAACTTGGTATCTCGTTTACTACGTTCGCACAAAGTTAAAGAAA
The DNA here is from genome assembly GCF_002742605.1 of Olea europaea var. sylvestris. Taxonomy (NCBI): domain Eukaryota; kingdom Viridiplantae; phylum Streptophyta; class Magnoliopsida; order Lamiales; family Oleaceae; genus Olea; species Olea europaea. Next base: position 806 of record NW_019253756.1, read on the forward strand.
TGGACAAAACATAAATAAAATGACTATGGCAGGAATGAGGATGCCATGACAGCGGTGTGGCTATGATAGCAAGGATAAAATAAAATGTAAATATAAACTAAAATGCCAAGATGAAAACAAGGATAATTAAGGGTAGAATGGCTTCAGTCATTATGGGCCTTGTGGCCAGTGATTAAAAAAGGCTAATATCAATACATCTACTTCAATGACACAAGGCGTAAACCTGATTCAAAGCAATATAATAAATAAATTATAGCAATAGTAAATTATAAGATAGTTTATTAAAGAAATCTATAATAGAACATTTCAATAAATAAAGTTATAAAATTACAACTAGAAAATAAAATAGGTTAGGACGTGTAAGGGATCTTCATTTCTGTTCACTAATCTCCAATTCTTTTTCTTCCTAGTTTTCAGGGTTGAGCTCTGTTTCAAACCCCCCCAAAATTCCTAATGACATTTACCTAAGAGCCCTGAGGTGTATGCCTCAGTTAGTAATTAAATAATATATCATTATTTGTATTAATTTCTAATTTTGATATTCATTTTATTAATCATTGCTAGGGTTTGATTTAATAGCTTTTATTAGATATTTCTTACCTATAGTTGAATCTTTAAAACCTTATATAAAAAGGGTCTTATACTTTGTAATAAATATAACTTCAATAATGAAACAAATTGATATTCTCCCCCAATTTCTCTCTATTCTCTCCCTCTTCTTCTCTTCCCTTTCCCCTTCTCATATAATTGTTCTATTGCATCCAACGTCAATTTAGTATTAGAGCCATCGTCTCCTTTGTTTGAACAGTATAAAAATACAAGAAGAATTCAACTCGACAGCAATTAAGGGCACAATTTTTTGTTTTTCATTATAGCAGTTTCCAAAAAAATAAATAAATAAAATAAAATAAAATTGCAGCAGTACATTCATCTTCAGTATAGTTGCTATTTACAGTTTCATTGAAAAAATAATAATAAAAATAAAACAAATCGTTATGCTTCTGCTGCTGTTCAATAATCCCTTCGAATTCGTTGGAGTTCTTCAACAAGAACAATCTATATACATTATTCACACCCAATACCCAATCCACTAACTAATTCTAACCTACAGATCCAGCCTTAAACTCCTAAAATGGTCCATATTACCCATCAACAAAAACTTAGCCACAGCAATCCGTTTAAGCCCAATACAATAACCACAGGATCTGGCCTAACACCATATCCCTAATTAACCAATATCCAACCCATTAACCAAAATATCCATCTTCTAAACCTAAACACCCAACCCATACACCACATCCAACCCATCACACGCCCAACCCAGTTCCATCTGATCCACAATAATCCCACGCCCATATCCATAATCCACTAGGTCATTATTAACCAGCCCATCTCATTACCAGGTGTCATCCCCTCCTTCTCCAACAACCTTCCTCAAAGTCATCGCCTACTGTGGCCACATCACCGACCACCATACACACCAAGAAATGCCACCCACAATTCATAATCACCGCCGACCACCACACATCTACATCTACCACCACCACTTCATCCTAATCCCAACATACACCGCCTGCTTCAGGTCCGTCGCCCCTGCTACTTAAATCGAAAGCCAAACATATCTGATGAAACTAGCCAGCGAATTCCTCGCACTAGTTGGATTTGAACTACTTGTCAGATAGATTGTGTTTCTCTTTATCAAAATGAAAAAAAAAATTCCAACTATATGTTCCTAATGGCTACTAACTTGAACAATTGTACATACACATATTCTTCTTCAAACTAAAAAGTATTGAAATCTTAAAATTTGAAAAACNCCCTGTTCGAGCCATATTTTTCATGTTATCATAATGAGAAAATTGACCATTGGAGAGGGGGTTGGATCCTACGCATGAAACAACATGTCAACAAATGCAGTTGGACTTGTGAGATAATGGTCCAAATTTTTATTTTTTTTGTCCCAAAAATTTGGTTCAAACAAGGGCTTAGATTTTTTTAGATTTATTGCTAGTAAGATATAAATATATATTGAATTCAATGAAATAATGTCATAAAAGTAGACAGACAAAAAAATATACGATGAAATTGGCGGTTAAAATCGGACCAAATCGTTAGGTTTAGGTTTGAGTTTTTTCAAACCGTTCAAAATAGTTTGATTTAGATTTGGGTTTTACTCAAACCAATTTAAACGATTTGGTATGAAAATTTGTCAAAAATCGATAAAATCGGACCGCTTACACCCCTACACACATCATATGGAGGGGCTCATGCATATTGATTTATTTGTGGGCCCTCCTTAATGTGTGAGAAAATGTCATGCTGTATGTACACTTGTGTGAGGGTGTCATGCTTTGCGTACACTAAAAAGAATACACACAACATAATCTTTTTTAATATGCTAGAGCAAGTCGTACATCGGCGATAAACTTAGTCGAGGCCGAACTGCAAACAAAATTTAATCGAAGAGTCAAATCAAGTTTAATTTCAACTTCACCATTACATAAAAAATCGGACGATAACCACTAACCATCTCTACCAGCAGTTCACCAGAATTACTGATAAGTGTGTTTTTGCACACTTATTTAAATCACAAACATGACTTAATTACGAGCAAAATGTTTAAATTGTGACTTAATCTCATTGAATTCATGCAATGTAGGCGTTTCTATGGAAATGGTGGAATTCGGGAGAAAATAGTCGAAAAAGGACTAAAATGGGGCAAAGTGATAGTTCAGGGACCAAAGTAAAATTATCCAAAAGATGGTTCGAAGGACAAATCAAGGAAGTGAATGAGCTAAGTACCAATTTGGTGATATTATGAGATGATGGAAATAAAAGAAACAAGCGAAAACGGACTAAAGTTGAAGAAACTGAAAGTTCGGGGATCAAGTTGCAAAAAATCCATAGATGAGACGAGCAATGGAATGAAGATTCAAGAGTGTTAGATGTCAATCGGATGAGGAAAGGAGTCAAAGAGATGAAATATGGTCGAAATATTATCAAGTATCAACTTTCAGGCGAAAAAGTTATGCTCGTGACTTTTAGTCTCTATTTGAGATCCATTTTTGGCATAGTAAACATCAGAATTTGAGAAAGCTCCTTCTATCAAAAGTGTATATCTTTGAGTTTTCTTCCCAATTAACTTTGAATCACTTCAATCAGAGATCAAGAAAAAAAGTTATAACCAAAATAATAAAAGCTGTCCGGCGGAAAGAATCGCATAACTATGCGGTCGCATAGAGCCCTCCCAAGAAATTTTTCTCAATTTTTTTTTTACTCTTTTGGTAATCTAATTTTCACGCGATATAATCCAGAAAGAGGCAGAACGTATTGGAGGCAGAAAAATACTTCTTGGAGAGGATTTTGAGCACAAGAACGAAGATTTACACGAAGAGCTTCAAGATTTCTCAAGATTTCATAACCCGGTGATGCTTTTTATCCAAAATCTGATGTATTCTTTTATTTTAACTATGTTAGGCTAGATTTTCATGCGCTAGGAAATCGATGTACTATGTAATTTGATCTTTAATTTTCTAGTTTTGCAATTTGATATTAAGACATATTTCTATTATTTTGAATGATTTATATGCAATTATTGTTTCCACAATTAAGGGCCCGTAATTGTGTGAGTTTGGGTGATTTATTCTTGCATTCGAGAGAATTGGAATAGGTTCGACATAATATAAATCATCGTAGGGTCCGATAGGGGATAGAAATATCCGCTATGCCCTACGTGAATCTTTAAGTGTTCATAAAATCGCATGCATTTTTACATATGCAATTGTCATAAAACTATAGGCCGGTGGTATGTATAAATAGGTTTTATACATCTCGAAAGAGAGTATTGGATAGACTTAGGAACATTGATTCGTCACAATTGAAGTGTGTTGTCACATTGTGCAATTAGGGTTTTAAAGTGATAATTGCATGGAAAATCGTGATCCTGGTGTGTTTAATTTCTATTGATTACAACAAACGTGCGTTTTCCACATTTAATTTCATTCTAGAGTATTAAAAATATTTTTTTGCATACTTAATTTAATTCAATCATAAAAATTACATAATTAGGATTTTCTTTCCAAAATTAGGGTTTTCATTAGGTTCACATTCACTTTAGTAATTTAATTTCGGCTAAGGCGACGATCGATAAAATTGAACTAATTAATCTCTATGGGACGATATTCGAACTCATTTAATTCACTTTGTTATTTGTTAACGAACCGTACACTTGCGGTAGTTTTAAATCGAAAGAAATAATTTCGTGAACAAGTTTTTGACGTCATTGCCGGGAATTGAGTTTAGTTTAATTTAATTTCTCGAGGCACTAATTCGAACTTCAATTTTTATTTTACTAGTATAATTTTATTTTTATTTTAGGTTAAGGAGAGGCAATGGACGAAGGAAATGAGATTCTGGGAGATTTCTTAACTCCTCAGGTAATTCAAAGTCAATCCAGCATAGTATATTCACCGTTTGGGCATCTAAATTTTCAGTTGAAGACCAATGTGATACAGCTATTTCAAAATGGACACCAATTTTATAGCAAAGCCAACGAGAATCCACATACACACATATCTCGTTTTTTGGATATGTGTCAACATTTCAGATACCAAGAGATTTCGGACGACGCTATTAGGCTAAGGCTATTTCCACATACGCTATAAGACAGAGCGCTCGAATGGTTGGATTCAGTTCCGGTTGCAAGTATCACTACATGGAACGAGTTGGCAAACAAATTCTGCACAAAGTTTTTCTCCCTAGCCAAGATAGCGAAGCTGAAACATGACATATCAATATTCAATCAAGGAGAAATTGAATCATTTGACGAAGTTTGGAACAGATTCAAAAACATGCTTCGGAAGTGCCCTCAACATGGGTTTGATAAAAAGACTCAAATCCGATTCTTCTACACAGGGTTACTTCCATGCCACAAGAACATGGTGGATTCAGCTTCAGATGGCTCAATATATCCACATGAACAGTTGATGGGGCATTGGAATTATTTGAGAGAATGGCTACCACATCAGCCATGTGGTCTTCTGAGAGGGCGATTCCAAGGAAAACTCCGGGTGTCTACGAGATGGATACTTATTCAGCAATATCTGCAAAAATCAACTCTTTGTATCATAAGGTAGAAAGCATATCACAAGCAGCACAAGCTAAGAAGAGCAATTGTGAGGAATGTAGAGTTGAGCGTAAAACATCGGAATGCCCAATACTCATTCAAGGAATTGAGCAAGCAGACTATGCACAGTGGGGACAACGCCAACAACACAATCAATATGGAGAAACTTTCAATCCCAGTTGGAAAAAGCATCCCAACTTCTCTTGGAGCAACCAGAATCAAAATAGGCCACAGTGACAATTTCAACAACAAGAGAAGATGCCTCAATTGGAAGATATGATAGGAAAATTCATGGAGAAAGCCGAAACTATACTTCAAAATCAAAATGCAGCCATCAAAAATTTGGAAACTCAGATGGGGTAGTTGGCCATCGCATTGACTGGCAGAACTCCTGGTAACTTGCCGAGTAACGCAGAAATCAATCCTAAAGAGCAAGCCAAGTTCATTACAACTCGAAGTAGAATACAATTGCATGAAATCCATGTCAAGAGACTGGGTGTGATTGGAGAGACATCTTCCCCTGCTGAAGAAGAGAATGTTGTAAAGGAATTAACTCCAAAGGAAAATTCAAAAAAGTCACAGGATAAGGCCAAAGTCATTGTCAACCTATACGAGCCTCCGATTTCCTTTTCACAGCGGTTGAAGAAGCAAAAATTGGAGCAACAGTACAAAAAATTCCTAGAAATCTTCAAAAAGCTCCATATCAACATCCCACTAGCCGATGCACTATTCCAGATGTCTAGCTATGTGAAGTTTCTCAAAGATATTATATCAAACAAACGCAAGCTAGAGGACCATGAGACAGTAATGCTTACGGAGGAATGCAGTGCCAGAATCCAGAAAAAGCTCCCACCAAAATTGAAAGATTCAAGGAGTTTCACTATGCCTTGCACAATTGGTTATTTTTATTTTGATAAGGCATTGTGTGATCTTGGTGCAAGTATTAACTTGATCCCACTCTCTGTTTTCAGGAAACTAGAATTGGGAGAGCCTAAGACAACCACAATAGCTCTACAGCTAGCTGATCGATCACTTACACATCCACGAGGGATTATCGAAGATGTATTGGTCAAAGTGGATAAACTTATATTCCCAGCAGACTTCTTGATTTTGGATATGGAAGAAGACAAGGACGTGCTTATCATATTGGGACAACCATTTTTGGCTACTGCAAGAGCCCTTATAGATGTACGGTAATGACAATTAACTCTGAGGCTGGGGGAGGAACAAGTCTCTTTTAATGTTTTCAAGGCAATGAGATACCCCCAACGAGCCTGAAAGCTATTTCCAGATTGAAGTGATTGACATAGGAATCCCCTATAATTTTGAGTTGAAGAAACAGCCAAACATTCATGAGGCCTGTATAGTACACTCTCCATCCGTTCTTATCGATTCAAAGGAGATTAAGGCATTCAATATGGGATTTCAAACGGATGATGAGAGAAAGACAAACCACTTGGAGAAAGACAGGGATGAAATTCGGAGGATAACTGCAATGCGAAACAAAACCATATTGAACAAACTATGCAGGACCTCCCAAGCCATATTTAAAGTGCCATAAAATACCTATGCCAAAAGTCGAGCTATCGACTATAAAATAGCGCTGATTGGGAGGCAACCTAACGTCTCTACCCTTTATTTATTTCATTTTGCATTAGTCTAGGAGTTTTTCAATTTTTCAACATTTTTATTAGTTTAGGTCATCGTTCATCCATGCATGTCAATAAATAGCCTAAGCACAATCCACACGAGTCCCAATGCATTGAGCACGAGTCATAAGGTTGACGTCCTGTTTTAGTCAATCATGGGTCAAATTGAACAAAGTGCATGATTAGAGCTAAACTTTGTTGGTGATTCACATTTTTGTGATATAAACTTTACATTGAGATTAATTTATGCATCTTACATACCAACAGTGTACACATGCACCTTGAAATAAGTTTGGCGGAATGGTGTGTCACATGGATTCCTTGATGTACACCCAAGTTTATCAATTATCACCATAAGATATAACATGCCTTTTGGTCGCAATTGTTACTTTTCCCTCTCTTGCCTTGATAGTAGCTTTAACAAAAAGGATCTTTTCACTCAGGAAATTACAAAAGGACCAATACATAAGTTTCCAAGAAGATGGACACTTTATGTGTAAAAAGACACTAACAATTCAGACAATTTAAATTCAGTGCCTGATGATCTACTGAAATCTTAAAGAAAATCAATCAATGCAAATTTCAACAGAGCTCAAGGATTTGAACATACAAGTATTAGATTTCCTGCCTAATCCATAAATCGCAATGGATAGTACATACCTTGCTGTTTGGATGCACCAGAGGTCAAGCTCTCTTTAAGTTTTATGTCCCCAAGAGCAGACAGAGCAGCTAAAGCAGCACGTGCTGCCACTTCTTTCAACATCTACTCCAACCAAAGTGGAGAGAAAAGCAGCCTGATGAAATGTCCTAAACATGAAAAAGGCAAAACTATCAATAATAGGAAGAAGAATGTAGCTAAGAGCAAATGGTCACGACCAAAAAAGATACAATGACCTTTAATTGACTGGCTCAAGTGCGACATACAGTGTGCAGGGGACAAGGAGTACAGGGAAAATGCATCCTTCACTTAACTACTTAGAACTAAATAAATATAGCCCCTGTTTGACAACCATTATTTTCAAGCTCTTTTTTCTACATACTCATTTTCAACCACATATTCACAAAATAAAATATTCTACCCTTAAACCCAAAACATTTCCATACTTTTTAACCACACATTCCCCTAAAAATCACTATTCAAACCTTTGTTTTTCAAAAACAATGGTTTTCAAACAGGGGCACAATATATCATAGATAAGACAGTAACCTGATTACCGAAATTGCTATACAACCCAAATTGCACCCTTAGCATTAAGTTCCTGAGACCATATTATTTATCTCCATGAGTACTTACTTTTAGGACTGTCGAAAACCCCTAATACCTTGCTAAACCCAGGGTGCCTGATGGAAGCCCAGGAGGTAAAGATCAACAAACCTTGTGTCACATTAATTTTAACTATATCTAATCTAAAATTCTAAGAGCCTGATTAGTCTTCGAATCAAAAAAGGGAGTTGTTACCTGAGCCATAATTGGGTTACTAAAATCAGATAGGGGTGTGAGACACATCCTTTTAGTTGGTCTTGAAAGATCTTGTGAACTTAGGGCAGCATCCAGCTCGGAAGATTCTGAAGGCCCATCAAACTGTTCGCCAAATGGAAAATTTACAAAGTGAGTTACACATTGCTTCTCACTTCTACCACCAACATGCTCTGCGACTTTCTTCCAGTCATCACCATAGTGCATAATAGCTTCTAGAAGTTGCAAAGTCTCTTTATCTGTCCAATCTGTCTTTGCCTCTTCACTGATCTCAACCCTCTTAAACTCCAAAGACTCCCTATAATTACCCCGCACATTGCAACTTGCACAAAGTCTCATATCATGCTGCACAAAGATTAAAGACAAAAATGTAAAATTCAGCAGTTAACCACAATTTTATGCTCTCAAATTCATATATTAACAAGATAATGACTACCAAGTAAAGCAAATAACTTCTGTAGATACAAAGAAATATTAAAATGATATATTACAGACTATATAAATACAGTATTCAAGAACTTAATGTTTAATTACTAAAATAAAATACAGTTTACACAAACAATAAGCATCAAGGATAACCAATGAGTATTAGTAGAAGCTAAATTTTAAGAATTTCTCATCTAATACACAAAACTATCTTATTAATAGCACCGAATATCCATCCCCAACATAACACTAAAACAGGGTGCCAAACATGCACGAAGTACCTTATCAGAGGCAAAGCAAGCAAAGCTGCAAATACCCTTGCAGTTGCTGCAGGGCTTTGACTTGGAAACCGTAACAGGTGCCACTGCCACCAGCGGCATCACCACCCTGCAAAGTAGCTGTTGCCAACTTGCTCTCCTCTTCCCATTTCAACTGTGGCTTTGAAGAGCCGGTGTAATTGATCAAACCCCAAGCTTCCAAGAAATCGAATATCCTCCGAATTGACCCCACATCACCAACAATGGTTTCCGGACCTCAGTGAAGGTAACTTTCTTGGTGGGGTTTTCTCGAAATCGCCTAATGAGGCATTCCTGTAATACTTGTAAACCCCAGGGTTCTTAGAGGGAGACCTTCCGTCGAAGAACTCAGGGACAAATTTAAACTCACATTCGTGTATCCTGTTCCACGAAAACCACCCTAAAGAGCCCAAAAAATAAGATTATTTAACAAAAACAAATTAATAGTTATCCACAAAGCAAATAAAATATAGACGTGTAAGCATACGAGAATAGCTGGGGATGTGGATGACGTCAGCATCAGAGAAGGGTGGTACGGGATGAGTACGCCCAGTGGCAGTGGAGGTAGTGGTGGCCGCGGCAGTAACTGTAATGGGGGTGGGGTTGGGGGTAGGGGTAGGGGTGACGGAGGCGAGGTTGGCTTTGGAGTCGGAAGGTGGGGTAAGGTCAATAGTGATTGTGGCCGTAGGAGCGTCGGTAATTGGGTTTCCGGCAGAGGGCTCAGGCGTGGGTGTCGAAGGAGATTTCATATTAGCAGCCTGAGTAAATTTAACCAATAATCACTGGAATTTAAAGCTTGTTTACTATTTGCTCGCTCATCTTTCACAGCTTACTGAATCCTCACTCATTTTTTCATATAATTACTCATTCACCACTCGTCTTTTCAAATAATTGGACGACTTTTATGGCAAATTTTCGACAACTTCCGATCACAAAGAATGCCGAATTTTGATATCGTTGAAAAGCCTACGATGTCCTTTTCAATTATCACCCAAAATCTCATTATAACTCTAAGGGATTCGATCGGAAAATTGCCTTAAAAGTTGCCCAAAAATTCTGAAAATTTGCCCAGATTTTCAGATTTTTTGGGCAACTTTTATGGCAATTTTTCGACAACTTTCGACCATCAAAACTATCAAATTTTGATACCATTGGAAAGCTCACAATGTCCTCTTCAATTACCATCCAAAATTTCTCCATAACTCCAAAGGATTCGGTCGGAATAAATTCACAAAGTCAGCATCTCGAAAAGGCGAAAATCTGGACAAAGTTCGGGATTCTGACTTTGTGGGTTTATTCCGACCGAATCCTTTGGAGTTATCGGGAAATTTTGGGTGGTAATTGAAGAGAACATTGTGGGCTTTCCAATGATATCAAACTTAGATAGTTTTGATGGTCGAAAGTTGCTGAAAAATTGCCTTAAAAGTCGTCCAAAAAATCTGAAAATCTGGGCAGATTTTCAGAATTTTGGGACGACCTTTGAGGCAATTTTCGGATCGAATCCCTTGGAGTTATAATGAGATTTTGGGTGGTAATTAAAGAGAATATCGTGGGCTTTCCAACGGTATCAAAATTCGACATTTTTTGTGGTCGGAAGTTGTCGCAAAAGTCGCCCAATTATTTGAAGAGACGAGTGGTGAATGAGTAGTTATATGAAAAGATGAATGAACGTTCAGTAACCTGTGAAAAATGAGTGAGCAAGTAGTAACCAAGTGTAAAGTTCAGTGATTATTGATTAAATTTACTCGCCATTTAATCGTTTTGAGTTCTAAAATTTTTAATAGGGTTATGCTATGTATACTCCCCACAATCCTTTACAAACCTATCTAGGGCGGTAAGTAAAAATCGTAAAATCGAAAAATTGAATCGAAATCATATTTTAGAAATCATCGATTTGGTGTTACGTGGACCCGATCAATGAAATGATTTTGAATCAAATCAAACCGGTCAAAATTTTTTGGTTTAGGTTTGAGAATTTTAATTGCGGTTTAAAACTAAATCGGACCCGTAAAAAATATATAAAAATAAAAAAAATGAAATTTTTTGAAAATTCATCCAATAATGTAAAATTCAATAATTTTACCATTTGTAGGTATTTTTGTCAATTTCTAATTTTCTAATACATATATATTGTTATTACCTAATAATCATATTTATATTTAATAATCTCAAAACTAACATAATCTATCAACAGCTCTTTTTCGCTTTAGAATTCAGATGAACTCCAGTCGACATCGGACACAATCTTGAGCCATCGGCACCACATACACTTCTTCTTCGAATTTTTTACGCCTCTTCAAAGTTGAATTATAGTCCATTACACCAAAGCGGAGACAAAAAGATTTTAGGCCTTCGGTGATAATATTTGCTACGAATAAAGTTTCAAATCAATAAATTTTTTTAGCAAATTGAGGTAAGAATCTGAAATTAAATGCGTTGTGTAACAACATATAAACGTAAGTTTGTGTAATTGTTATGTTGAGATATTATAAACAACTACTTTATTATTGTGGTTGATTATTCTCTTTGTCTAATCAGTAACATTTTTTCAGATATAATGATTATGCGGTTTTGTTAGATATCATTATGTTTTTTGGGGCTTATATCTCATTTAGTAGACTTGTATTGTAACGTTATCATAACGTCATTAGCCTAAAAAAGGTGAACAAAAATGAAAAAAGTTATGTTTTTGTTTATTGTGATTTCACTTTGATTTAGTAAATATTTAAATTTATCGAATATATATTTAGCCCCTGTTCGAGCCATATTTTTCATGTTATCATAATGAGAAAATTGACCATTGGAGAGGGGGTTGGATCCTACGCATGAAACAATATGTCAACAAATGCAGTTGGACTTGTGAGATAATGGTCCAAATTTTTATTTTTTTGTCCCAAAAATTTGGTTCAAACAAGGGCTTAGATTTTTTTAGATTTATTGCTAGTAAGATATAAATATATATTGAATTCAATGAAATAATGTCATAAAAGTAGACAGACAAAAAAATATACGATGAAATTGGCGGTTAAAATCGGACCAAATCGTTAGGTTTAGGTTTGAGTTTTTTCAAACCGTTCAAAATAGTTTGATTTAGATTTGGGTTTTACTCAAACCAATTTAAACGATTTGGTTTGAAAATTTGTCAAAAATCGATAAAATCGGACCGCTTACACCCCTACGCACATCATATAGAGGGGCTCATGCATATTGATTTATTTGTGGGCCCTCCTTAATGTGTGAGAAAATGTCATGCTGTATGTACACTTGTGTGAGGGTGTCATGCTTTGCGTACACTAAAAAGAATACACACAACATAATCTTTTTTAATATGCTAGAGCAAGTCGTACATCGGCGATAAACTTAGTCGAGGCTGAACTGCAAACAAAATTTAATCGAAGAGTCAAATCAAGTTTAATTTCAACTTCACCATTCCATAAAAAATCGGACTATAACCACTAACCATCTCTACCAGCAGTTCACCAGAATTACCGATAAGTGTGTTTTTGCACACTTATTTAGATCACAAACATGACTTAATTACGAGCAAAATGTTTAAATTGTGACTTAATCTCATTGAATTCATGCAATGTAGGCGTTTCTATGGAAATGGTGGAATTCGGGAGAAAATAGTCGAAAAAGGACTAAAATGGGGCAAAGTGATAGTTCAGGGACCAAAGTAAAATTATCCAAAAGATGGTTCGAAGGACAAATCAAGGAAGTGAATGAGCTAAGTACCAATTTGGCGATATTATGAGATGATGGAAATAAAAGAAACAAGCGAAAACGGACTAAAGTTGAAGAAACTGAAAGTTCGGGGATCAAGTTGCAAAAAATCCATAGATGAGACGAGCAATGGAATGAAGATTCAAGAGTGTTAGATGTCAATCGGATGAGGAAAGGAGTCAAAGAGATGAAATATGGTCGAAATATTATCAAGTATCAACTTTCAGGCGAAAAAGTTATGCTCGTGACTTTTAGTCTCTATTTGAGATCCATTTTTGGCATAGTAAACATCAGAATTTGAGAAAGCCTACTTCTATTAAAAGTGTATATCTTTGAGTTTTCTTCCCAATTAACTTTGAATCACTTCAATCAGAGATCAAGAAAAAAAGTTATAACCAAAATAATAAAAGCTGTCCGGCGGAAAGAATCGCATAACTATGCAGTCGCATAGAGCCCTCCCAAGAAATTTTTCTCAATTTTTTTTTACTCTTTTGGTAATCTAATTTTCACGCGATATAATCCAGAAAGAGGCAGAACGTATTGGAGGCAGAAAAATACTTCTTGGAGAGGATTTTGAGCACAAGAACGAAGATTTACACGAAGAGCTTCAAGATTTCTCAAGATTTCATAACCCGGTGATGCTTTTTATCCAAAATCTGATGTATTCTTTTATTTTAACTATGTTAGGTTAGATTTTCATGTGCTAGGAAATCGATGTACTATGTAATTTGATCTTTAATTTTCTAGTTTTGCAATTTGATATTAAGACATATTTCTATTACTTTGAATGATTTATATGCAATTATTGTTTCCGCAATTAAGGGCTCATAATTGTGTGAGTTTGGGTGATTTATTCTTGCATTCGAGAGAATTGGAATAGGTTCGACATAATATAAATCATCGTAGGGTCCGATAGGGGATAGAAATATCCGCTATGCCCTACGTGAATCTTTAAGTGTTCATAAAATCGCATGCATTTTTACATATGCAATTGTCATAAAACTATAGGCCGGTGGTATGTATAAATAGGTTTTATACATCTCGAAAGAGAGTATTGGATAGACTTAGGAACATTGATTCGTCACAATTGAAGTGTGTTGTCACATTGTGCAATTAGGGTTTTAAAGTGATAATTGCATGGAAAATCGTGATCCTGGTGTGTTTAATTTCTATTGATTACAACAAACGTGCGTTTTCCACATTTAATTTCATTCTAGAGTATTAAAAATATTTTTTTGCATACTTAATTTAATTCAATCATAAAAATTACATAATTAGGATTTTCTTTCCAAAATTAGGGTTTTCATTAGGTTCACATTCACTTTAGTAATTTAATTTCGGCTAAGGAGACGATCGATAAAATTGAACTAATTAATCTCTATGGGACGATATTCGAACTCATTTAATCCACTTTGTTATTTTTTAACGAACCGTACACTTGCGGTAGTTTTAAATCGAAAGAAATAATTTCGTGAACAAGTTTTTGACGTCGTTGCCGGGAATTGAGTTTAGTTTAATTTAATTTCTCGAGGCACTAATTCGAACTTCAATTTTTATTTTGCTAGTATAATTTTATTTTTATTTTAGGTTAAGGAGAGGCAATGGACGAAGGAAATGAGATTCTGGGAGATTTCTTAACTCCTCAGGTAATTCAAAGTCAATCCAGCATAGTATATTCACCGTTTGGGTAGCTAAATTTTCAATTGAAGACCAATGTGATACAGCTATTTCAAAATGGACACCAATTTTATAGCAAAGCCAACGAGAATCCACATACACACATATCTCGTTTTTTGGATATGTGTCAACATTTCAGATACTAAGAGATTTCGGACGACGCTATTAGGCTAAGGCTGTTTCCACATACGCTATAAGACAGAGCGCTCGAATGGTTGGATTCAGTTCCGGTTGCAAGTATCACTACATAGAACGAGTTGGCAAACAAATTCTGCACAAAGTTTTTCTCCCTAGCCAAGATAGCGAAGCTGAAACATGACATATCAATATTCAATCAAGGAGAAATTGAATTATTTGACGAAGTTTGGAACAGATTCAAAAACATGCTTCGGAAGTGCCCTCAACATGGGTTTGATAAAAAAGACTCAAATCCGATTCTTCTACACAGGGTTACTTCCATGCCACAAGAACATGGTGGATTCAGCTTCAGATGGCTCAATATATCCACATGAACAGTTGATGGGGCATTGGAATTATTTGAGAGAATGGCTACCACATCAGCCATGTGGTCTTCTGAGAGGGCGATTCCAAGGAAAACTCCGGGTGTCTACGAGATGGATACTTATTCAGCAATATCTGCAAAAATCAACTCTTTGTATCATAAGGTAGAAAGCATATCACAAGCAGCACAAGTTAAGAAGAGCAATTGTGAGGAATGTAGAGTTGAGCGTAAAACATCGGAATGCCCAATACTCATTCAAGGAATTGAGCAAGCAGACTATGCACAGTGGGGACAACGCCAACAACACAATCAATATGGAGAAACTTTCAATCCTAGTTGGAAAAAGCATCCCAACTTCTCTTGGAGCAACCAGAATCAAAATAGGCCACAGTGACAATTTCAACAACAAGAGAAGATGCCTCAATTGGAAGATATGATAGGAAAATTCGTGGAGAAAGCCGAAACTATACTTCAAAATCAAAATGCAGCCATCAAAAATTTGGAAACTCAGATGGGGTAGTTGGCCATCGCATTGACTGGCAGAACTCCAGGTAACTTGCCGAGTAACGCAGAAATCAATCCCAAAGAGCAAGCCAAGTTCATTACAACTCGAAGTAGAATACAGTTGCATGAAATCCATGTCAAGAGACTGGGTGTGATTGGAGAGACATCTTCCCCTGCTGAAGAAGAGAATGTTGTAAAGGAATTAACTCCAAAGGAAAATTCAAAAAAGTCACAGGATCACAGGATAAGGCCAAAGTCATTGTCAACTTATACGAGCCTCCGATTCCCTTTCCACAGCGGTTGAAGAAGCAAAAATTGGAGCAACAGTACAAAAAATTCCTAGAAATCTTCAAAAAGCTCCATATCAACATCCCACTAGCCGATGCACTATTCCAGATGTCTAGCTATGTGAAGTTTCTCAAAGATAATATATCAAACAAACGCAAGCTAGAGGACCATGAGACAGTAATGCTTACGGAGGAATGCAGTGCCAGAATCCAGAAAAAGCTCCCACCAAAATTGAAAGATTCAAGGAGTTTCACTATCCCTTGCACAATTGGTTATTTTTATTTTGATAAGGCATTGTGTGATCTTGGTGCAAGTATTAACTTGATCCCACTCTCTGTTTTCAGGAAACTAGAATTGGGAGAGCCTAAGACAACCACAATAGCTCTACAGCTAGCTGATCGATCACTTACACATCCACGAGGGATTATCGAAGATGTATTGGTCAAAGTGGATAAACTTATATTCCCAGCAGACTTCTTGATTTTGGATATGGAAGAAGACAAGGACGTGCTTATCATATTGGGACAACCATTTTTGGCTACTGTAAGAGCCTTTATAGATGTACGGCAATGACAATTAACTCTGAGGCTGGGGAAGGAACAAGTCTCTTTTAATGTTTTCAAGGCAATGAGATACCCCCAACGAGCCTGAAAGCTATTTCCAGATTGAAGTGCTTGACATAGGAATCCCCTATAATTTTGAGTTGAAGAAACAGCCAAACATTCATGAGGCCTGTATAGTACACTCTCCATCCGTTCTTATCGATTCAAAGGAGATTAAGGCATTCAATATGGGATTTCAAACGGATGATACAAACTATGCAGGCCCTCCAAAGCCATATTTAAAGTGCCATAAAATACCTATGCCAAAAGTCGAGCTATCGACTATAAAATAGCGCTGATTGGGAGGCAACCTAACGTCTCTACCCTTTATTTATTTCATTTTGCATTAGTCTAGGAGTTTTTCAATTTTTCAACATTTTTATAAGTTTAGGTTATCGTTCATCCATGCATGTCAATAATTAGCCCAACCACAATCCACACGAGTCCCAATGCATTGAGCACGAGTCATAAGGTTGACGTCCTGTTTTAGTCAATCATGGGTCAAATTGAACAAAGTGCATGATTAGAGCTAAACTTTGTTGGTGATTCACATTTTTGTGATATAAACTTTACATTGAGATATAATTTATGCATCTTACATACCAACAGTGTACACATGCACCTTGAAATAAGTTTGGGAGAATGGTGCGTCACATGGATTTTTTCATGCACACCCAAGTTTATCAATTATCACCATAAGATATAATACACATACTTTG
>NW_019253756.1:18020-35648 GCF_002742605.1 Olea europaea var. sylvestris
GAGACAATAACATGAAGAAAAACCCTTAGACATTTGGTTGAGGAAACTATACCTTTGAGGTGAGGCGAGTAACCTATTTTAATCTTGAGTGTCGAAGCAATCAAATTTGGGAGAGCCTTCACTTGTTGAAATGTAAACTTGTGATAGTAAGATTAATCCAAACTACGAGAGGGTGAGGACTACAGCTATGTAAACTCATAATTTTAAAATACAACCCCTGGATAATTGAGTGAAATGAATAAGTTTTGGGGGTTGTGTATCTCTTGAGCGAGTAAGGATACATTTAACCACTTGGGGTTGAGACTCAACCCATCATGAATTTGATATGTTGGCATGAATTCACACACACACACACACGTCAAGTATGCATTTAACAGGTACTGGTTGATGTCATTTTTGCACTGGTAAATTTTCATAAAATCAAATACATAGTTCAATCCTGATCCACGGCAGGGTATTAATCCATGTTTGTTAAAAATTAAATCACTATCTTGTTTGAGGACAAACAATAGTTCAAGTTTGGAGGGTTTGATAAGTGTATTTTTGCACACTTATTTAGATCACAAACATGATTTAATTACGAGTAAAATATTTAAATTGTGACTTAATCTCGTTGAATTCATGCAATGTAGGTGTTTCTATGAAAATGGTGGAATTCAGGAGAAAAGAGCCAAAAAGGACTAAAATGGAGCAAAGTGATAGTTCAGGGACCAAAGTGCAATTATCCAAAATATGGTTCGAAGGACAAATCAAGGAAGTGAATGAGCTAAGTACCAATTTGGTGATATTATGAGATGATGGAAATAAAAGAAACAAGCGAAAACGGACTAAAGTTGAAGAAACTGAAAGTTCGGGGACCAAGTTACAAATAATCCATAGATAAGACGGGCAATGGAATGAAGATTCAAGAGTCTTAGAGGTCAACCGGATGAGGAAAGGAGTCAAAGAGGTGAAATATGGTCGAAGTATTATCAAGTATCAACTTTCAGGCGAAAAAGTTATGCTCGTGACTTTTAGTCTCTACTTGAGATCCATTTTTGGCGTAGTAAACATCAGAATTTGAGAAAGCATATTTCTATCAAAAGTGTATATCTTTGAGTTTTCTTCCCAATTAACTTTGAATCACTTCAATCAGAGATCAAGAAAAAAAGTTATAACCAAAATAATAAAAGCTGTCCGGCGGAAAGAATCGCATAACTATGCGGTCGCATAGAGCCCTCCCAAGAAATTTTTCTCAAATTTTTTTTACTCTATGCTACCATATAGAAATGTACTATGAAGTCACATATGTATATTCTAGGGGCCGATTCCGCAGTTTCCTTATACGACTGAAACTCTTTTGGAAACCTAATTTTCACGTGATATAAAGACCAAAAGACGTCCAGAAAAAGGCAAAACGTATTGGAGGTAGAAAAACACTTCTTGGAGAGGATTTTGAGCACAAGAATGAAGATTTACACGAAGAGCTTTAAGATTTCTCAAGATTTCATAACCCCGTGATACTTTTTATCCAAAATCTGATGTATTCTTTTATTTTAACTATGTTAGGCTAGATTTTCATGTGCTAGGAGATCGATGTACCATGTAATTTGATCTTTAATTTTCTAGTTTTGCAATTTGATATTAAGACATATTTCTATTGTTTTGAATGATTTATATGTAATTATTGTTTCCGCAATTAAGGGCCCGTAATTGTGTGAGTTTGGGTGTTTTATTCTTGCATTCGAGAGAATTGGAATAGGTTCGACATAATATAAATCATTGTAGGGTCCAATAGGGGATAGAAATATATCGCTATGCCCTACGTGAATCTTTAAATGTTCATAAAACCGCATGCATTTTTACATATGCACTTGTCATGGAAATATAAGCCGGTAGTATGTATAAATATGTTTGATACATCTCGAAAGAGAGTATTGGATATATTTAGGAGCATTGATTCGTCACAATTGAAGTGCATTGTCATATTGTGCAATTAGGGTTTTAAAGTGATAATTGCATGGGAAATCGTGATCCTAGTGTGTTTAATTTCTATTGCTTACAACAAACGTGTGTTCTCGACATTTGATTTCATTCTAGAGTATTAAAAATATTTTTTTGCATACTTAATTTAATTTAATCATAAAAATTGCATAACTAGAATTTTCTTTCCAAAATTAGGGTTTTCATTAGGTTCACATTCACTTTAGTAATTTAGTTTCGGTTAAGGCGACGATCGATAAAATTGAACTAATCAATCTCTATGGGACGATATTCGGACTCATTTAATCTACTTTATTACTTGTTAACGAACCGTACACTTACGGTAGTTTTAAATCGAAAGAAATAATTTCGTGAACAATTACCTACCTAGTATCGATTATATTGAGCCGGGTTAGAGAAAAAAAATTTGGAACATCTCCAACAAAAATAATGCTTTCAAATTTAATTTTTTTATAAATAAAGAATGAATAATCCAATAACGGTCGTACGCATGCTACGTGTGGCTTGAGTAACAACATGAAGCATAATTTTCCATTATGTCATGGTTAACAATGTCCAACACATGTTAGGAAATACAAAACAATTTTCAAAACTCTCATTATCACTTTTCAGAATATTCAATAAACTCAATGATAAAATCTTCATTTTTCCTCGACAAGGACTAACACAACCAGATTTTAAAAAGTAACAATGGGAATGGGATTGTAAATATAGCGTTTGACATGCTTGGTGAACACGAAAGGATCAGTTCCATAGGTTGGTATGCCGGTAAACTTCATCTAAAAATTGATGTGCCAAAATGTTGTTACATATGACTTTCAGGATTCAAACCTTTAAGAAATCTAAAAGATGTTAATTCAGGTGCTTCATAATATTACAATTGTGCAATAGCTCTTCACAGTGGGCTAAATAATCACCAACATTGGACATACCTTGTCTACAGTGAAAAAATTGATGATTTAACCCCGTTTGGCCTCCATTTTGTGGAAATGAAAATGAGTGGAATGATGTTTTTTTTTTTAAATGAGTGATTGAAAAAGAAAAAAAAAATTTGATTTACGTGTAATATTATTTTATGGAAGATTGTGTTGTTGAAAATAAGAAAGAGAAAAATGTAATGTAATGAAAATTAATGGAAGCCAAACGGGGGCTTAGTAACTAATTTCAATAATAGAAAATGACGTACTCGTTACTTAATATTCATTTCATCTTATCCCACAAAGTGACATGGTGTTGACCTAGACAATCAATGTTACTCAAAAATGATTAGTAGTAACACCTAACAAATCTAACAAATGACATATTAGCATGACAAGTATGACAAGAGTAACTCAATGTTATGAAAGTTAAATTTTTTTCAAGATTATCGAGCCAATCAAATTATGATTTGGGACCAACAGGACTATTAAAGTCATACGATAGTAATTTAACTCGTATAGAAGGATAATGAATGTCCTCAACATAGTTCTTAGATTGGATTTAATTGGTAAGGAGAAGGGAAAGGCATATTATTGAGGTAACGACCTAAGGCTTGGTGTAGCTATAAGAATTGGTACATGAGTTATACGTGATATTGAGTGGAGTACCAAGACATAGCGAGTTATTTGAAACAATTGCAAATTATTACTTAGCACACGAACAATGTAGGAACAAAACTCTCAAACTAGATCAAAGCAAGCCCCTCTTTGACAACTATTATTTCAAAACTCTTTATTCTACATATTAATTTTTAACTACACATTTACACAATAAAATATTATACATGTAATCTCAAAATTTTTTCTTACATATTAACCACGCATTCTCCAAAAATTTACTATTCAAAATATTAATTTTAGCAAATAATGTTTTATGAAATAGGAGCTAAATAATTCTTTTAGAACATCAAAATGACTTGTCAAACCCTTGGACAAAAGTAAAGTTGTCAAAGATAACAAAAAGTCTAAAAAATCGATTGATATGGAGCCAAACCTAGGTAAAATCATTGTCCAAACATTCAACGTTCCATTCTAGACCCTGATAGGACCGTATTGGCAAGCCTTTTTGATCGGAATTGAGCAACAACAATAAAGTTGATAAGTGTATTTTGTACACTTAAAATACACTTATCTAGCCTAGTGAATTGGAGTATTTGATAGTGATTTGAATGAAGTATGGCTTAATTATGTGTTAATTATCTTTGTTAGGTTGAATTCAATGCAAATTGATGGAATTGGAAGAAACAAATGAAAATGGGCAAAAGAGAAAGAAATTCAAAAATTTGGGACCAAAGTGTAAATATTCAATAGTTGATTCAGACCATAAAATGATGATTGAAGATCAAATATGATCAATTGAATGCAATTTGAAGTCAAATGAGTGAAATATAGATTAAGTATTTTCACAAATCAATTTTAAAACCGAAGAAGTTATGCTCTAAATTTTTAGCCTCAAGTTGAGACCCATTTTTCAAATAGTAAACATTTGAATTAGAAATTGTAGCCTTTTGAGTTATCTTTCTAACACACTTGAATTATTTCAATCAAATATCGAAAGAGAAAGTTATGACCAAAATATCGAAAGTTGTTCAGTGACGACATAGGGCAAATCGACGTGCACAAGAAATAAATTTTAGGATTCGAGAGCCACATAGTTCAATGGAGCGGGGACACAAAAAATAAGGGCTAGACACTAAAAAAAACCTCTTTTGCCTCTTCATAAACATTCAACTTTAAACTTAAAGATCAATATTTTTTATGTTCTTTCATGATCCAAGTGATACTTTTTTATTATTCTTCTTGTAATTTATATATTAATATGTTAAGCTAGATTCTTTTATGTATTTGATGAGATGAGATTTGTTATTTATTATTATTAATTTTTTTTTTGCATACCCATTGTATTATATAATTATTAGGCCACCAGTTAGATAATTAGTTACTTGTTGTAATGTTGGGAGACTCAAAATAAGTTTAGAACATGGCAAATCAACATACATGCAATAGATGTTAGAAATAACATTTATCACTTGTGTGATCATATAGATAATCTAAACTTTAATGTATTCTAGTCATTTGAGTTCGGGTTATGAATAGATTCGAATCGTGGTTAAGATAGACTTATTTTGTCTTGGAAAAGAAAATTATATATCATAACGTTATCGATTTTCAAAACATATGAATGGAACTAGATTACAAATCAAGAATTGAATTAACTAGTAATAGGTGGACTCGAAATCTACTACAATTATCCATAATTTGACAAAAATCAAACTTTTTATTGTTTTATTGTATTAATTTAGAATAATCACAAAATCAAAATTTCTATTGTTTTACATAATTCGAATTCCATATATAACTAATAAATTTGAGTTGAGCTTATTCCTTATGAGACGACAATTTCAACTCATTAAATCTATTATTTGTCAACGATTTTGTATGCTTGTAGAATTTTACCAAATCAGTTTTTGATGCTGTTGATGGGGAATAAAGTATTTAATTTGCATTTGTGGCAACGTGGGAACGTAACAAAGGGAGATCCTATCAACTTGTTCGAACCTAGGATAATAAGCTCATGAGCTTGATTTTACTTCAACGTACAGCATTCCAAGTCATAATAAGTAGATTTATTTTGAAGAAGACTATTTATTTGACTTTACCCTCTCCTGTTCTCCCTAGTCGAATTAGGTAGGTTAATTCATTCCCTTAGAATCGTACTTGAAAATACAATATGTGCCCCAACTACACCTTCGTGCAGGAAGTTTGGCTAGAGATTTCTTGTAGGTACTTAGATTTATTCGGGACCTTTGAGGAGTCGTATGAGGTGAAAAATTCTTGTACGGTTCTGTACATATTAGGAGGCTCATTACTTCAACTAGTCCCCCTATTTCTCGAATGGATCTCTTAGCTGTTGAGGCAATTATTTCAGATTGATCGGGACAAGTAGATGTAGCAAATAAATAGAATTGGGTGCTATGTCAATTCAGGGGCCCGGCTTGGTACTGACCAGGCTAGGCCATCAAAATAAGAAGGGCCTTTCTATTATTTTATATAGAATTCAATTTTATTTTTTTGATAATTTTGGCTACCCACCCTAATCTCTCGTGTGATTGATATTCTTTCAGGTACTATTCAACAAAATATGTAGGATTCTGATGATGGCAAAAGGGGTAAAAAGTTTTGCAACAAACAATTTCGATATGGATGATAAGGATATACTTGTAGAAAACATAATCTGTGCATTTTGTAATGGGATGCATTATACTTAACAATGCTTGTATACAAGCACTAATCCTTTTTATGTCCAAACTTCTGCGGTTTGAGCAATATTTAAGATGTCGAAAACAAGTAATTGACAAATCTGATTAATGTTACATGCCATAGGTGAATATGTATCTACACATCCATATGATAACATCATTCTTAAGGGAATTGGTCTTCCCCTATTAAACTAGAAGGCATTTACAAAAATATTATAATGAACTTTTTATACTGGATGAAAGCAAAATGTGTATATGAAATTTTATATTCTAGGATGAATTTAAAAGGTGGGTATATAATCGACTTAAAAATATTGAAATGAAAGAATTACCATTGCCGGTGAATTTAGACTGTGAACCGACCATTCAACTCGATGGATTATCAATTATTGAAGAAGAGCATAAAGAAGAAGACAAACTAATTACAGAGGAACCAAGCGAAAAGTGGCAATTAATGAGAATGAAATTAACACACATTCTTTCAACTTCATCAATTGTCCAACAATTGAATTTATGAATAAGTCCAAAAAGGAATGAGGCTATATAATTGATTTCGAATCGGATGGAATAAACAAATGATATCGCATTAAAGGAGGCAAGGTCAAAATTTGGAGAATCAACGAAAAATGAATCAAAGTCAAAAGAAACAAATTAAACAAGTCATCAAAAGTTTTTTTTAGAATTCCATGATGCAGAATATCAAAATCAAGCCAATGACTATAAATAAGCGCTTATAGGAGGCAACCCAATTTTCTTCGCTTTCATTTATTTTGCTTTTTAGATATAGGATTAGTATTTTTTTTTTTTTTGTAGTATAGCGTATCTTCATCCCCATATTTTCCTTTAGGGTGTGTCTAAGCTAATTATAAAATGTTCCATGTTATTATTAATTTTCTAATTATTTTGAAGAAACATGATATTTGAACACACTGGACAAAGGAAAAGACATTGCTAGTGAGCTAGAACTTTAGTGTCAGTCCATCCACCACCTTCGAATATACATTAGGAGAGTATTTAGTTCCTTTATTTACCCATAATTTTTATATATTTCTTGTTATATTTTTAGACATTGAGGGCAATGTCTGTTATAAGTTTGGGGGTGAAAAAACATTGAGTTTTTATTGGTTTATGTGCTTGTTCGAGGGATAAAAAATATTAAAATGTTATTTTTATTTTTCGCTTTTGTGTGCTTATGTAGATTAGATAAATTTGCCGCTATAATAAATATATTTGGAATATATGTTAAGCTATAAATTGTGAAAAAATTGCACATTAGGGTTGATTTACATGTATTCATATAAAATTTAATATTTTTTTAGTACAAAATTTATGTTTTACATCATGAATGAATAATTTGATTCAAAATTTGAATACGTTGAAAACAATGTAGTGTACTTTAGATGTTAAATCCAAACAACTATTAAATTATACTTAAGCCAATTTAGAATAATTTGGGAATGATTGAACTGTTTTAAAAAGACATTGAGATAAATGTGAATTTCATGTGTGTTTAATTTTGTGTAGATTGTCTAAAGCCAATAAGATAAAAATTAGGTGAAAATCTTAAGTTATGGGTCAATTTTTTAGAATGAGCATTTAATAAGGAGCATTGCACTAATCATTGTATAAAAAAAAAAATGTGTCTCATCGTAAAACTTATCTTTGTAGCATTTATAACTCAAGTGATTAAACTTGTAAGGTATGTAAAACTTAGTGTCCTAATATCATCTAATTTTGGAGTTATCGGCCAAAAGCTCGCCACAAGTATCATTTAAAAAGATTAATGGAGAGAATT
Organism: Olea europaea var. sylvestris; assembly: GCF_002742605.1. NCBI lineage: Eukaryota > Viridiplantae > Streptophyta > Magnoliopsida > Lamiales > Oleaceae > Olea > Olea europaea. The sequence continues at coordinate 26,036 of NW_019253756.1, forward strand.
TAGCACAAGATATTAGAAAGAAAAATAATATTTATATTAAAATAATTATTACATGCCTTGATTAAATCTCAAGCATTTATTTAAGAGAATTAAACTTTTAAGGAGGGGTTATTAGCCTAATTGATTTTGAATAGTAAAGCAATCAAAAATAAGGAAAATCTTCATTTATTAATGTGTTAATCTGTAATTAGTAACATCGAACCAAACTAGGGAATGTGAGAACTAATATATAAATTCAATTTTAGATCATACATTGAGAAAAGAGTTAAAATAAAAATAAAAAAAATTTGTGGGCATGAATTTTATGAGAGAAAAAATGATATATTTGATCATTGAGGGTCGGAACTTGAATAACTTAATGGATTTTTGATGTTTAACGTGAATTTTCACACACAGGTCGATTTTGAATTGAACAGGTAGAAATTAATCTTAACGACGTGATTTTGAAGCAGATCATAGTTTTAATACAGGAGTTCCAATATTGTGATCAAAAGTAAATTAGCTAACCATGTGTTTTCTTAAATTTTTGGTTAAGTTACGATATAGTTTTGTTTGAGGACAAACAAATGTTCAAATTTGAAAATATTCAATAAATGTATTTTGTACACTTATCTATATTAGTAAATTGAAGAAATTGTTAGTACATTTAAATGAGTTATAGCTTAATTATATGTTAATTATGTTTGTTAGATTGAACTTAATGCAAATTAGTAGAATTGGAAGAAATGAACTAAAAACGTGCAAAAACGAAAGAAATTCAAAGTTCGAGGACGAAAATGTAAATATTCAATAATTGATTTGGATTATAAAATGATGATTGAAGATCACATGTGATCAATTGAACGAGAACAAAATTGAGAAAAAATGAGGAAAAGAGATGAAAAAGAGAAGAAGGGGGAAAATGACAGAAGAAGAGAGAGAAAAAATACTCAAAATTAAGTCTACTTTAAAATGAATTCCTAGATCATATCTACACCAGAAAGAAATAAAACTTGTTCTCATTTTATTTATTATTATTATTATTTTTTTTAATTTTTTTTAGTGAAGGCATACTTGTTCTCTATTGCGATAATAATGGTGTGTTTGATTGACTTTATTTTTTTTTTATAAAAATGTCATTTTTTCATTCAAATTCTTACTTTAGGAGTTTTTGATTGACAATTATTTCCATGAAAAATATTTTTCAACTTTTGGTCACGTAACCATATTTTCTTCAAAAAAAAAAAAAGTTTTTTTTTGGGAATGGTGATTTTCATTTTCTAAGTAATTAACTCTCTCTATCTCTATTTTGTTGATTCACTCTCTCTAATCCACCACCAATAAAAAATTGAGAAGTATACTATTTTCTATGTTGAAAACTAAATCAATCAAACACATTTAATCAATAATTTTAATACAAATAAATTCTAGACAATTGAATTATTTATAATTTATTTTCTTTTCATGCAAATGCAATGCTCGCAGTCAAACACACTAAGTAAAATTGATTGCCCTCAAGAATCTCATAAAATTATTATCTTGTCATTTCACCCTTATTGGCGATTGTTGGGACCTTGCAAATTATCCTAAATCATTTCATTTTCTTTTTTTCAAAAATGCATTTTGTCAAACTTATTTTTAGCCATCTATTCTCCTATAAAATAATATTACACACAAATTCAAATTTAATCTTAATTTTTAACAATATATTCAACAAAAAAATTCTATTCCAAAATATATTTTTCACCAAAATCTCATTTTAATGAAATTCTAACTGGGGCTAATGCTTGCACCTTAATCCCTATAAAATCAATTTCTCTCGTGAATCCAAATGAACGGTCCATTTCTATTGAATAAATGCTGGAAAAAGGAGAAACTTGGCATCAATTACAATATATTATATTTACAGAGTGTCTTTAATTGAAATTGTGAAAGATTTTAAAAATCCTTCTAAATTCAGGTGTCCTTGATTGAAAGTTTGATGAATCTTAATGAAAATTTATTAAAATTTAGGTTCTCTAATTAAGATTTTAATGAAATTCAATGAAATCTTTTAAAATTTAAGTATTTTCAATAACTAGTAGATTCATAAAGATTTCATTAATAGAATAGAAATATTTGAATGAGTTTGAAGCTTAAAAATATATAAATAATCAAATCTTTTAAAATTTCATCATATTTGACCCTATTTGATTCCCATTTTTTGAGATAAAATGTATTATAGAATATTGATTTTTTAAAGAATGTGTTACTAAAAAAATAAGAAATTTTTTTCAAGTACGTATATAATTATTTTATGGCAAAATGTGTTGTTAAAATGAAATTTAAAAAAATGCATTCTTTAAAAAATGGAGCTCAAACAAAGTTGAGAAAATTTATTCAAATTTAAGGAATGTATAAAGATTTATAATTTTTAAAACTCCATCAAATTTTTTGTTGAGGATCACCGTTATAGTATTCTTAGTTGAAACAAAGAGCCCTAAAACCCAAAATTACGAAAGGAAAATTCAACCCCTTCTGAGCTACATTGTTAAAATTTTATTTTATTTTATTTTATTTTTTTGTTTCCTCAAACTCATTTTCATTATACATTTTCCTAATAAAATAATTTTACATATAAACCCAAAACTTTCCCTACTTTTTAACAACATATTCTCTAAAAAACTACTATTACAAAATTTAATTTTTTTTTATAAAAAATGGTTGTCTAACAAACCCTCAGTATAAGATATCGATACAAACTTCTAACAAAGTTTTTAGAACCCTCTTTCTTGAGATAAAAATCTAAACTTTTGTATAGGATGATTATCATGTGTAACCCGAAATTTCTCAAATACAAATCTTCTGCAGACCTTAAGAATCTACATGTAAAGAGCCTGCAAAAGAAGAAAGAGTCCTCTTTCTATATAAACCTAGAGCTTCTTTCATATTTTGAAGTCGAGCTCTACAATAATCCAGATCACGGTATTGTAATCCAATAAGAGCCTAAAAACGGTTGTTATGCACAAGATGCTGACCCAACTTTCAAATACAATGCAGGATGCAACACACAGATTCCGGAGGTTATATACACACCCAAAATGCTGGGAAATCCAACTCTAAAAGAATCATATGTTGATTCTACCATGGTCTTTTTACATGGGTTCACTATTCCTATACGGGAGCCAGAAACCAATTCCGGCCACCATTAGTCTGTGACTCCTCGTCGGTCATCCATTAGACCGGCAGAAAATGAGAATTTAGATACAAGGTGTTGAAGGATGTGCCATTAACACGTTCCATTTCCTTCTCAGACATCGACTTCTTTGGTGAGCACGATAATGTAAGACCTGCACAAGTTACAGACATCAGATTAACAAAGAAATGCCAAGCAAATGCACATTAATCTTCATATTTCATCTTCCATTATCAGTGATATTCAATTTCACTTGATATAAATTACCTAAGACTGATACAAGGATATTTGTATCCCCTTTTCTCTATTTCAACTTTCCCAGTATGCAAGTATAACAACTTGACTGATATAGTGTGTCAGAATTGAATCACAGTAAAGATGAGCATAACTGGTTTTAAAGGGTTTTTTTAATGCAGGACGCACTTACCCACTCGAGCACTAGACTGTTTAGTGGCCATAATGTCGAGGAGATGTTTGAAAGTCAATATGAACAGACATTTTCTGAACAATCGAACGCTTACATCTCAAAGAAGAAAATTCAATTATTTTGAAATTGTCTGAAATACCTCTAGAATGCGAAATTAATAATTTGCAAGGCTAGATTTGAAGCCCGCCACTCATGTAGCAGTACTGCTGTTCTTAGTCCTGCTGCAGTCTATTGATACCTGCAAATTGGCATAAAATCATAAGAAAAGTATCTATCATGAAAATCATGCGGAAGCAAGAGTGTAAAAAAATAAAAAATTAAATAAAATGAAAACTTACCTAGATCAAACCCTCACCCAGCATTTGGGTCAGAACCGCTACCCTGCATGAATTGAGGAGAATGAGCAGGTAGTATGAACTGAGGTTGCGGTAGAATATGTGCTGTGACACCTGATACAACCAACGCATTAGCCTCAGATCTGTTCTAAAACATATAAAATAAAATTAAGAGATTTCAAGGATAAAATAGTACAGATTCCATGGAACCGATTCTCTGCAAATGTAAATTATCTTTTTCACCAAAACATACATAAGCCCCCTCCCAAAAAAGTTATCAAATAAAAATAAAAATAATGTCCTACTGAGGTTAGATCATTGTCGAGAAAAAGGTCTAAGATTATGCCATTGTCATATATTGAGTAGGCATTTGAAGCTTGTGCAGACACACAATTCTAATTGTGTCATCTTTCATCTACAAGAAAAAAATGTGTTCAGCAAGTAACAGATTTACCTGTAGCGAATGGTGTCGGAACAGTTGGAACAGATGTAGTTGTCACTGCATTTACACTAGGCCCACCAAACTGCACGATCTGATGCCCAGTCATTGCATATCCTGGCAATGTTGAATAACTTTGACTTCCTGGAAGAGTCTGGCTCAACTGACTGAAAGGGTACATAGTTGTATTGACTGTTCCAGGTACACCATATATGTGAAGGTATTGCTGACTTCCATAAGGATTGTAAACACCCTACGAAGAAAAATGAACTGCTATGCATAAAAACAACTTCATGGGCTTACCATCATAAAAATACTTAAGCAGCAAGTTTTTGAAAGCTACAAACCTGAGGATAAGCATATTCTGGACTGTATGCAGCATACCTGCATAAAAAGAAGGTGTGGGGGCAATCAATTATAAAGAGTTTGGTATCCGAAAGTAAAACGTGTTCATGCTCCATACCCATCATTTTTTGTTAATATAATATCAAATTAGAGAACCATTTGAAATAAGAAATCGAAAAAAGAACAGAGATGATAGACATGAAGACATGCAAAGAACCATTTCTTATATTATATCACAGAAAAAATGTAAATTCAAATGAATATCTATTCAGACTGCAAACTATCCGAAGTAATTTTCATCAAAGATTGAACCATACTCATTTCATCCGAACTTAGCGTCCGTTTAACAAAAATTATGAATGGTCAAAATCTCATTTTCAATTGCACATTTTAATGGACCCTTAAATACTATTCACTTATCCACTACTCATTTCTATCTATTTATAAATTAAGCCCTTGTTGAGGCCCATTCTTTTGGAAAAATACATTTTTCAACAGTGTTTTGACATCATTTCAACCACACATTTTTTAATAAAATAATATTACACGCAAATTCAAAATTTTTCCTTATTTTTTAACCACACATTTTCCATCAATACACTATTCAAAAATTCATTCTTCCAAAAAAAGGGGGCTCAAACAAGGGCTAAACCATTTATAAATTCTTCCCAATTCTTCCCAAACGGAGGCTTAAATGTATTAGCTTGACCCAGCACACGTAAATTAGGTAAAGGTTGAAAAGTTGTGCTTTTATGTGGTTTTCCAGTATTATGACTTGATGGGTAACAATGTCATGTTTGGAACCATGCATTTCGAATTTAAATGTATAATAGTAGGTAGGTTTTTTTTAAAGGGTCCCCTGGAAATAACTTGTTGAACGGAAAAATGTAGTTTGCAAAAGAATATTGAAAGCCAGGTAATTAAGAAGATGGATTTTAATTTGGGATGTCCCGAAAGAAAACAAAAATGTCCAATTTCAGATGGAATTTCATTTCCTTATTTAAACCAAATAAGAAATCCAAATGATTCACAAACTTAACAACCTTTCAGCTGAATAAGAGGTTTTCTTTTTGCTTGACAGTCATCCCATAAACATACCATAATGTAATACGCATACAATCACATCAAAGTTTCAGAAAGGCTTAATCTAACAACTCAATCAAAAATTTCTTATATCAAGCTTTCTGTTTTGACCATACCCACAAGTTCAGAGCCTAAATTATCAGGGAACACAAGCACAAATTGCATGCGGCGATATGTTTCTAACACATAAGGAGATTTAAACAAAGAAGATGATAAGAAAACGCCAATTTCGATGAGATCTTACTTTTAATTGTATCCTTTATTTTAATAACAAATGTTATCAAAACCAAACCAGAACGGACAGGCCAGTCAAACCGGGAAAACTGTCAACTGGTGTCAAAGCCAGTTTGGTTGATGCCTAAAAATAGTGTTTTTAAAACCAGAGAAAAATCAACTGAGTAATCAGTCTAACCGCAAAACCAGCCGACCCACAACTGGGTTTACTGGTTTTAACAATAGCTTTTCTGTCAAAACTTGAAAACAAACTTATTATTTAGGCACATGCTCTAAAACAAGAAGGCCCAAATGGTGTACCTATCTCAATAGTGGCCTGCCCTTTTTATAACTTATTTCTTTAGCATTATTGTTGATGGAAATCAATGTGGTATTGGCATTTGGCACATTGCTTTTTGAAAAACCCCCTAACAACAATTGATGGTGCATACTACTATTGTATAGGTGGGATAGACTTTTTTATTTATTTTTTATTCTAATCTTCCTTATTTGCTTGTTTATGTATTTTAATAACAAATAAAATGCCATTAAAATATTTAACTTACTCAACTATTAATACATTTATCTACACTTGTCATCTCCTTTTCTATTGATATTAGAAATGGACGTAAAAAAAATTATTTTCAATCAGGTTTATTAAGTGATGTTCATCTCTATATGCAAGTCATTTTGAAAAAAATATATATATATTTTTGCCATTTTTTTGATATATTAATATATTAATCATTTCATTTATTATTAGCGGTTCGACTCCGGTTTCACCCTGGTTTTGACCAGCTCGATTTTTAAAATATTGGTAATAACACAAAAAACAAGGATTGCAGATTATGCATGCAAAAAAAGTAGAGCTGCTTCTTTACATTAAACCTATAACCAAAAGATGCATGCATATACTTGTTTATGTGCATGATATGTAGATCAATACAAACAGAGAGGAAAGCACATGGACTTGAAAGGGATCGCCTTCCATTATGCAAGGATAACACAATAAACTTATATGTCTCAACTAATATTTTCATTTTCCTTTCACACATGAAAAATAAACTTTGACATTGTTGACAAGCTAATTAGCAACATTCAACGAAATCATTCTACAATACAATACAAACACACTTCCAAGTTTTAAATAACTTGTAAATTTATACAACTTAATGTTTCAGCAGATACAACAAAAGATCATATGTTCAGGCAGAAATTATAAGTTGAACAAAATGGACTGAAAGGTGTCAGCAGGTAAATAAATTTAATTCACACATAATAATCTGCATTCTATGCTGACACACACAAGTAGTTATGCACAAAACGGAACAAGAACATGAATAGAATACAAAAAAGAAGAAAACTTTACATGCAATAACTGATGGGAAGAATCTTTTCAAAAGCACCAAGACTTATGACTTGAGACATGCCGTTAGAAGCATGCATTAGGAGCCTCAAACCTTACGCTTTGCATTGTCAAGATGCAATCCTAGACTTACTCATGTGCACGCCTTAGGGTAAAAGTAATGCCGAATGTAATAGGATAATTGTAGGAGAAGGGGAAAAGGAAGAAGGAGAAGAGAAAGGAGGGAGAAAAGAGAGAAGAAGGGAGAGAGAATAGAGAGAAATAGGGAGAAAATATTAATTCATTTCATAATCAAAGGTTGTTTCATTACATTGCAAGAGCCCCCTTTATATAGGGTTTAAATTAACTCTAATGGAAGTAGGAAAATAATATAAAATCAAACAATAATCATCTTTCTTAAAATAAACTTAAAAATTGGAAACTAAATAAAATACTATTATAATATTGCATCAGAAAGCCTCAGGGAAGCTGAGACATGCACTCCCTTAGTCTTTCTCCTAGGTTATTTTAAGTTACCAGCCTCACAATTATAGAATGATTTTTCATAGCGAAAATTGTTTTAAGGAAACTTTTGAGTTGCTCTAAACAAAACAAACCTAAAAATTGAAAAGGAAAAAAATCAGAGATTACATAAGAAAGAAAAGAACAAGTGAAGAGTCTTTGTGTGCTCTAGTCCTCTACTTCTACAACTGAGGACACACCGTGACATTTCTTTTAAATTTAAAGTAAGCAAAATCCTTGAATAATTTTTTTCATTCCTTTTAGACTTTTAGTTCTATTTGTGGTTCAATGGTCTTCTTATGTGATCAGTAATTTGTTAATTTCAAAAACCAGTAATTGGTTAATTTATTATTAGCAATTTTGTAGATCCATTTCATGTTTAACGTTCGCAGAATCAACCTTTTATTTTGTTGAATCCTATTGTGGATTTTATTAAATGGTTTTATAATGAATAGAATTTTGTACTTTGTAGTTTCAATTATTTTACTAGTCTATGTTGAGGACTACATCTCACATCACGAAAGCAAAAAAATCTCCATTAAACATGTTATACACTGGCATGAAGAAGAAGCTAACAAACAGAAATAACAAGAAAGACTAAAACTGTTTTATGGCAAGGGAAATGACAAAGAATGAAAACCACATATAAATGATACATTCCTCAATTTCATTTTCATATATTGTTTTGTTCCTCTAGGCGGTAGATATTGTCAAATTTAAGAGGGAGAATACATGGCAGTAGAAAAATAATAATGACGTGATGTTGCAGAAACACCAGAACTATGGATGCATATCCAGTTAACCTTTGTGCTCAACAAAAATTTTCTTAATCCACAGAGACTAATAAGATCATAAAGCATAACTCACCCATAAGGAGAATATACCAAGCCTTGTTGGTAGCCATATGTAACCGGCTGCTGGTAGCCAAAATTTCCAATATACGCACCCCTGGCAGCTTGTGGACTTCCAAGGTAAGGCGCTGGTGATCTAAACCGTCCTATGAGCAACAAAATCAGGAAAACATATTGTTGTAAAAAACCTATCAAAATTTTACTGAAAAGATCAAAATAAGGAATAGCGATCAATCGTTCACTCTATCGCATAATCCAAGCAATGACTACCTACCAATTCATAAAATTGTGATAGTGCCACTAAATGCCCCAGGGCATTTGTTCTAAACTATGAGCTTCCTTGTACATTAAGTATTACTATGCTGAGGTTCATAGGGATGTGCAATACCTCAAGTCAGTTACCAATTAAGAAATTAGTACCAATGTAGAAATCGAGTTGATTCACAAAAATTACAACCCTAAAATAGTAAAACTTATAACGGATTTGATCATTGTTTTATAGCATATGGTTGATACAAGTTTACCAATTTCATTATTTATTTATACAATTGGTGTAATTGAAATATCATTTTTTCAGATACCCTATGGGACTGGGGATGATTGGAAGAGAAGTATTTTACTTCTCCAAGGAACTATAATTCGACATATATCATTGCTTATGGTACAAAGTTTCTAAAAAATAGGATATGCCTTAATTTTGATTGTGGATTTAACTAATATCTACATAATTGGTAGAACTTTACATCTTTCTTATATTTTAACACCAGTTTTTAAAATCTGGAATAAGTTTTGGAATATTATTGCAGGATTAGTAAGCTATACTGTACGTGTAATAACAGGATTCTAGGATAATGTACTTTAAAAGGGGAATTGGAGATAATAACTATGACCCCACTTAC
>NW_019253756.1:40446-44238 GCF_002742605.1 Olea europaea var. sylvestris
ACCAGAAGTTCAATTACTGAATGTATCATTGCTTGGAATTACGCACTAGATCAATAATGATGCAAAATTAAAAATTAAAAAAACGGATATTCAATGAAGAATTAGAAGATTTTTTAATTTGATGAATCCCTATATAATGTTTGTGCTCTTTATCGAAAAATGAACATTAAACATTACTAGTTAAAATAATGATTGAATTTTCTATATTATTTAAATCAATCAGAGTGATAAATGAGCCCCATCATCCTCACGTCGACCATCTAGATATTATTGTATTTAATAGATTTGATACACATATTAAATGATCGCTGGTATTCGCAACTTAAAGTTTGTGAAATAACTACTCAATTTTTAAATTACGAGCATAATTTTCAAATTATACAATCAACATGGTGTTTTGTTAATGTTAATGATCTTAGATTTTAATATTTTAATAAATGTTAATTGTAATGTAGGTAAATGATCTAACACTATTGCTTGTTAGATGTCTCTATTTAATTTAATTGAGAGCAAAGTACTTTCTATTTTCTGTTTAGGAAATGCTATTACGCATCATGTCAATATCATAGTTCTCCATCTTATAATTGGCTTATGATCAAAGTGTAATATTTTTCGTCTAATGATTTTTGAAAGTGCAATATATGCATAATTGCACAATAGCTATGCACTGAGATGAATGGTAAAGAATGATGATAATAAATTAGTAATTTGAACCCTCATACCAAATAATTAATATTTTTACAATGCAATTTGTTGATTGTCAATTTGATTAGACAATTTTTTTCAGCATTAAGGTAAAATAAGAAGTTGGAAATAATATACAAATGCATCATTATCCTACCAAAAGATAATTACAATCAGAAGTTTAAAAGATAATTTATTTAGATGTATTTATTGACCAAAGAGATCGATAATATCTCATGCATTAGTTTTAAATAATTCAACATGATTTGATGCCCTAGGAGGACAACTCGTAAGTATTTTATTTGATATATCTAAGGCACTGCTAAAGCATTATAATATTTGATTCTAATATAAAAAAAATTTCAAATGAAAATTGAGCGATTAGCAAAGATGATTCCATTAAAGAGGCACATACTCTTGATGAATATTTAGATATAATAAATATAAAATTCTATAAGAAGTTCGGGTACCTGATATATTGAAAATTGAAATATCTTAATAAGTTATCTTATTACAGAGAAATAAATAAAAAGAAAAAAGTTGACTTTTGTACATGTTGTACTACATCATATTATGAATAGCGAGGAGTCAAAATAAATTTGCCAAAACATATTGATTGAAGTAATATTTGGCCAAATAAAATATCGCGATCATATTAAAATTGAAGTTACTAGAGAAACTTAAAGCTTCTGAATCTAGATTCCAAATAACTAAATGTATATACTTATGCGAAATAAAAAATGAAAAAAAATAAAGTCGTAATATGAAATGTATGACTCTTTATATTATTAATTTCGTGAAGACTTGTATAAATAGATAAGTTATCATGGAGGTGAATGTAATTGCTACTTTACCTTATAGCTCGACAATGCATGAAATTTGATATGCATGTAATAAATTTGATTATAGCTAACTCATCTGATATGTCTATTAATGTTATCTTGAAAATTTAATATGACTAAAGCATAAAATTCTAGTGAGATTATCATGAGGGGAAGTAAAGGGGGGAGAGAGAGAGAGAGAGAGAGAGAGAGAGAGTTTGGTGGCCCAACGGTCAAAACATCTAAAAAGTGGTGCATGAACTGGCTTATGGGACTTGACCCACGAGACAGCTTGTAATTTCACAAGTCCAGCTCGCTTGCTTTGTGAGAAAGAAATCGAGTTTGGTGCAATCTACTACTAGGCTGGACAAAAATCAATTCAAACCGATCGATTTGGATTGATTTTTAAGTTCAATAGTGTTGGGTTGGGTTGGATTGAAAAATTAAATTTGAGGTTGTATTTTTGAGATCGGGTTGGTGCCAACGCAACCCAATCTGATGAATTAAAAAATTTATTACATAAAATGAAAAAAAAAAAAAAAACTAAATAGACACAATAGTGGAAACAAAAGAAGAATTTAGAATGTATAAACGTCCCTTTTTTATTTAGGCTGATTGATATAAATACTATATACAAATGCAAAATAATTTGACAATAAATTTAAAATTAAGGACGTGATAATGAAATGAATAAATTCAAAAAAAAAAATTATAAAAAGAAAAAGCTCCATAGTTTCAAATTTATGTATAAATTAATTTTCAAAAGGGGAACCGTTGAATCAAATTTAATTATGGACACATTCAAACTTGGTTCTATTCGATTCAGCTCGATTCCAAGGTTCCATACAATAAATAAAAATTTTAGTATGTCCAATACTATATTAATCAATTAATGATATATTCAATTTTAGCTCTTACATAATAATGTAATATAATCTTATAAATCTTATGCGTTTCTCTTTGTTGAGTTCTTTATAGATTTGATTGTTGAAATTATAGGAAGGGAAAGATAGCAAGCTCACAATAATGAAGAGATACATAGTTGAGTTTTCAATTCGATTTCAATAGAATTATAGAAACGACACTACAGTATAATAATATATTTGAGTAAAATTTAGGTAAATTTGATTAAGTTGGCATTGGACTAGAAATTAGAAATAGGAAAAACCATATTTTAGCAAATTTATTTAGGAAAAAATAATTTGGCTTATTTAAGATAAAAAAATTAGAGAAATTAGATTATTTGATTCTCGGTCTATAATCGAGAACCGAATCAAACCTGTCAATTCTCTATTTAGATACTTGTTCGGATATTTAACGTAAGAAGAACCACTCGATTCGATTTGGTTCAAATTCGGTTTGATTCAAGAGTTTTGTCCCGTCATACCAAACATGGACTAATGCAAAAGTTGTACACAAAGAGAATGATAGAGAGGAGAAAGCAATTGCAGGAAGAAAAGGTGTTGACAGAAAGGCGTAATTTTAGGGAAAAAAATAAAGGAAAAATTGTAGCAACGGTCCCTGACCTTTTTCATTTTTTTGCAGACTTTACCCTGACCTTTATTTTGTGTCGGTGGAGGTTCCCAACCTTTTAATAGTATGCAACTGAGGTCCATCTGGATGGAAATCATCCAAAACACATTTTCCTGATCAAATGACGGTGTTTTGAACGGTCTTCTCCCAGATGGATCTCGGATGCATATTTATAAAAGATTAGAGATCTTCGCTGGCACAAAATGAAAATTAGGGTAAAGTCTGCAAAAAATGAAAATGTTAGGGATCGCTACTGTAATTTTCCCAAAAATAAATAAAAGGATTGAAGAACTTGAGGAGAATAATATGGTACAAATGAATTAGAAAAACCTAAGTCCTTATCAATATTATTAATTTGATTAAGGTCAATAATCAATACTCCTTGTCCTAATTATAAAACCTAAAAAAGGTCAGGCAAGTTGCTAATTATTATAATTGTATAGCTCCCGTTTTTGCTTAGTTTGTCAGATTATAAAGACTTGTCAAGAATCTTTCTTTTTCACATTAATCCAATATTAAGACCCCTTAATCCTGAGTTCCACCAATAGTATTTAGCAGGGCGGGTCCTAAGAAATATGAAACCTTAGGCGACAAATTTTTATAAAACTCTTAAATGAAAGGAACACTTTAAAAAATAATAATAATGACTTATTTTTAATTTTCATAAAAATTAATTTATAAATTTTAAAGAAACTTTATAAGCTTAGCAAAAAAATTAATTATACGGAAGATTTCCTTAAATGTTTTTTTGATT
>NW_019253757.1:0-1206 GCF_002742605.1 Olea europaea var. sylvestris
GTTACGCTCATTTCTTCGTCCGTCGACTCTCCAAGCGTTCTAAATATGCAAGTGCTTATTCTTTTGAAAAATGGCCAAAATCCTTCGTACGTCGCGATGAAGTGGTGAGTTCAATCCAAAACGGTTGCTACATTACCAATAAGTTCTTATCGGCCCAAAACGGACACCGTGTGCAAAAGTTACGCTCAATTCTTCGTCCGCCGACTCTCCAACCGTTCTAAATATGCAAGGGCTCATTCTTTCGAAAAATGCCCCAAATCCCTCGTACGTCGCGACGAAGTGGTGAGTTCAATCCAAAACGGCCGCTACATTTCCAAAAAGTTCTTATCGGCCCAAAACGGTCACCGTGTGCAAAAGTTACGCCCAATTCTTCGTCCGCCGACTCTCCAACCGTTCTAAATATGCAAGGGCTCATTCTTTCGAAAAATGCCCCAAATCCCTCGTACGTCGCGACGAAGTGGTGAGTTCAATCCAAAACGGCCGCTACATTTCCAAAAAGTTCTTATCGGCCCAAAACGGTCACCGTGTGCAAAAGTTACGCCCAATTCTTCGTCCGCCGACTCTCCAACCGTTCTAAATATGCAAGGGCTCATTCTTTCGAAAAATGCCCCAAATCCCTCGTACGTCGCGACGAAGTGGTGAGTTCAATCCAAAACGGCCGCTACATTTCCAAAAAGTTCTTATCGGCCCAAAACGGTCACCGTGTGCAAAAGTTACGCTCAATTCTTCGTCCGCCGACTCTCCAACCGTTCTAAATATGCAAGTGCTCATTCTTTCGAAAAATTGCTAAAATCCCTCGCACATCATGATGAAGTGGTGAGTTCAATCCAAAACGGTCGCTACATTTCCAAAAAGTTCCTATGGGCCCAAAACGGACACCGTGTGCAAAAGTTACGCGCAATTCTTCGTCCGCCGACTCTCCAACCTTTCTAAATATGCAAGTGCTCATTCTTTCGAAAAATGGCCAAAATCCCTCGTACGTCATTACGAAGTGGTGAGCTCAATCCAAAACGGTCGCTACATTTCCAAAAAGTTCTTATGGGCCCAAAACGGACACCGTGTGCAAAAGTTACGCTCATTTCATCGTCCGCCGACTCTCCAAGCGTTCTAAATATGCAAGTGTTTATTCTTTCGAAAAATGGCCAAAATCCCTCGTACGTCGTGACGAAGTGGTGAGTTCAATCCAAAACGGTCGCTACATTTCCA
>NW_019253758.1:0-1206 GCF_002742605.1 Olea europaea var. sylvestris
ACTGCTTTGAAAAACAACTAAGGTTGTAGTCTGGATCAGGAGGTTAATTAACAAATTTAGAGTAATTCCTAACATTGTTCATCTTATACCTCCGTATTGATAACAGTGGAGCCATTACATAAGCGAAGGAACTAAGACCTTAGCAAAATTCAAAACGTGTGTTTAAGGTGATATCATTTCATTAGAGAGATCACACAAATAAATGACGTAAATAAAGAACGAATTTTGAGAAGTAATAATATTGCAAATCCAAGTAGCATAAACGTGATGATCATGCAGACTCTTATGTTATTAGATACGTATGTGATTGGATCTAGTGCAAATGAAAATTTAAGTGTTATTCCTAGGTTCAATCGATTTCGAATGTAAACAATTTTATGTTTAATGCATTTTATTTATGAAAGATCTATTATGTAATTGAATTATTATTTTGATAAATTAAATTAATAGAGTCTGTATATTCAAGTCTCGATAACTTATTAATCACAAAGAGTTGTGATTGTAAGATACAAATTACATATAACTAAATATTAAATTATCCGTGATCGTAATTAATAACGAGATTTGAATATTAAGTCCATCACAAGGAGAACGGAAGCCAAGATTTGCTTTATTATAGATAGACTAGCACGTATGTCATTTCTTACTTATGAAGTGAGTCGTTAATTTCAAAAGCTAAAAAGATGCGTGGATGTTTTGTTAATAGAACAAAATATCGAAGACCCAATATAAAAATTCTAAATGAATAGCGTTCTAAGTATCATTGATTAATCTTTAGTAGTCGGTAGTCAAATTCATCACTCTTAGATTGTAAGAGATTATGATCAACATTTCATCCGCTTAAGTTGATATTGAAATTCTTAGCCAAGGTAAGTACGTAAGTTGAAAAAAGTTTCAACAATTATTAACTTAAGAGAGGAATGAAAGATTTGATCAATTACATGAGATTGACATATCTCCATATTTCGTAATATATCGAGTCATACAGAGGAAGGAATTATTGTTCAAGGTAAACAAACAAGTTTCATTTTGTCACGCCACTTGACATTTTCTGTCACATCAATCATTGACACGTTGCTAGATATCAATTGTAGACAACAAATGTGAATTGATTAATCTAAGTGGATTAATGACTAATTAAAAGGAAAGTTTTATTTTATCTTATTTTGATTAAATCAAAATAATAATTCCAGTCATCAACATTTT
>NW_019253759.1:0-1206 GCF_002742605.1 Olea europaea var. sylvestris
CGGAAATGTAGCGACCCTTTTCGATTGAATTCACCCTTTTCATCACGCCGTATGAGGGATTTCAAACGTTTGTAGATGAGCAAACACTTGCTTATTTGGAATGCTTGGATTGTCGACCATCGAACAACTGAGTGTGACTTTCGCATACGGTGTCCGTTTCGGGCCCATAAGTACTTTTCAAAAATGTAGCGACCCTTTTCGATTGAACTCACCCTTTTCATAGCATCATATGAGGGATTTCGGCCATTTATGGATAAATAAGCACTTGCTTTGTTAGAAGGCTTGGATTGTCGGCGATCGAACAACTGAGTGTGATTTTCGCATACAGTGTCCGTTTTGGGCTCGTAAGTACTTTTTGGAAATGTGGCGACCCTTTTGGATTAAACTCACCCTTTTCATCACATCGTATGAGGGGTTTTGGCCCCTTTTGGATGAACAAGGACTTGCTTATTTGGAATGTTTGGAATGTCAGCGATCGACCAACTGGGTGTGACTTTCGCATACAGTGTCCCTTTTTCGCCCATAAGTACTTTTCGGAAATGTAGTGACCCTTTAGGATTGAACTCACCCTTTTCATCACATCGTATGGGGATTTTGAACATTTGTGGATGAACATGCACTCACTTATTTGGAATGCTTGGATTGTCGATGATCGACCAACTGAGTGTGACTTTCGCATATGGTGTCCGTTTTAAGTCCATAAGTACGTTTCGGAAATGTAGCGACCCTTTTGGATTAAACTCACCCTTTTCATCACATCGTATGAGGGATTTTGGCCGTTTGTGGATGAACGAGGACTTGCTTATTTGGAACGCTTGGAATGTTGGCGATCGACCAACTTAGTGTGACTTTCGCATACGGTGTCCGTTTTTGGCCCATAAGTACCTTTCAAAAATGTAGCGACCCATTTGGATTGATCTCACCCTTTTTGTTATAATGTATGAGAAATTTTGGCTGTTTGAGGATGAACAAGCCCTTGCTTATTTCGAAGGCTTGGATTGTCGATGATCGAACAACTGAGTGTGAATTTCGAATATGGTGTCCGTTTTGGGACCATAAGTAGTTTCCGAAAATGTAGCGACCCTTTTGGATTGAACCCACCCTTTTTGTTACAATGTATGTGGGATTTTGGTTTTTTTTGGATGAACAAGTACTTCCTTATTTGAACGCTTGGATTGTCGGCGATCGAACAACTGAGTGTGACTT
>NW_019253760.1:0-1206 GCF_002742605.1 Olea europaea var. sylvestris
CAAGCGTTCCAAATATGCAAGTGCTCACACTTTCAAAAAATGGCTGAAATCCCTCGTACGTCACGACGAAGTGGTGAGTTCAAACCAAAATGTTCGCTACATTTCCAAAAAGTACTTATGGTCCCAAAACGGATACCGGGTGCAAAATTTGCTCTCAATACTTCGTACGTCGACAATCAAAGCTTTCCAAATATGCAAGTGCTCACACTTTCAAAAATGGCTAAAATCCCTCGTTCGTCACGACGAAGTGGTGAGTTCAATCCAAAACGGTCGCTACATTTCCAAAAAGTACTTATGGTCCCAAAACGGATACTGGGTGCAAAAGTTGCGCTCAATACTTCGTACGTCGACAATCAAAGCTTTCCAAATATGCAAGTGCTTTCAAAAAATGGCTAAAATCCCTCGAACGTCACGACGAAGTGGTGAGTTCAATACAAAACGGTCGCTACCATTCCAAAAAGTACTTATGGTCCAAAAACGGACACCGGGTGCAAAAGTTGCGTCAATTCTTCGTACGTCGACAATCCAAGCGTTCCAAATATGCAAGTGCTCACACTTTCAAAAAATGGCTAAAATATCTCGAACGTCAAGACGAAGTGGTGAGTTCAATCCAAAATGGTCGCTACATTTCCAAAATTTACTTATGGTCCCAAAACGGACACCGGGTGCAAAAGTTGCGCTCAACTCTTCGTACGTCGACAATCCTAGCGTTCCAAATATGCAAGGGCTCATTCTTTCAAAAAATGACCAAAATTCCTCATACGTCACGGCGAAGTGGTGAGTTCAATCCAAAACGATCGCTACATTTCCAAAAAGTACTTATGGTCCAAAAACGGACCCCGGGTGCAAAAGTTGCTTTCAATTCTTCGTACGTCGACAATCCAAGCGTTCAAAACATGAAAGTGCTCACGCTTTCGAAAAATGGATTAAATCCCTCATACGCCACGACGAAGTGGTGAGTTCAATCCAAAACGGTCGCTACATTTCCAAAAAGTACATATGGTCCAAAAACGGACAGCGGGTGCAAAAGTTGCGCTCAATTCTTCGTACGTCGACAATCCATGCGTTCCAAATATGCAAGTGCTCAGTCTTTTGAAAAATGGCCGAAATCCCTCGTACGTCCCGATGAAGTGGTGAGTTCAATCCAAAACGGTCGCTACATTTCCAAAAAGTACTTATGGTCCCAAAATGGACACCGGGTGCAAA
>NW_019253761.1:0-1206 GCF_002742605.1 Olea europaea var. sylvestris
TTATTATTATTATTATTATTATTATTATTATTATTATTATTATTATTATTATTATTATTATTATTATTATTATTATACGTTCTCTCCATTAAGCTTTCTAGATAACTCCTGTAGCAGGCTTTAGGCTGATAACTTTCAAATCAGATGATTTTAGGGTACCAAGTTTTAAACACCCTTACAGGCTTACTAACCGAGTCAAAAAGGCTTTGAAGAGAATTAATTTTTTTGTTTCAATTGCAGATTCATCTTTGATTGCTTCCTAAATGACGCTTGTAGCGAGCTTTAGGCTGATGACTCCCAAATCAGACGATTTTAGGGCACCAAATTTTAAGATATCCTTGCAGGCTTAATTACTAGAGTCATAAAGATTTCAAAGAGAAGTTTTGTCGATTTCAAATTTATATACTTTGATTAGTGCAATGCCTCTTTCACACACTTATTCAAACAAACCGATCTCCAACGTAAGACTTTCGCCAAGTTTTATCATATTAGTCTAAGACAATCTACACGTAGGTTTTCACACATGGAATCCAAATTTACATCTGCATCTTCCTACAACTATAAAATTACCCCCCAAATTGTGCTAAATTAGGTCTAAGGATAAATAATTCACTATGGTTTAGGTAAAGTATCTATGTCCAATTAAATCAACCAATCTAACAAATGAATCAACTCGTTTCATCACGGTTTCAGACTCAATTCTAGTGCACGTATAATATCAAGTACTGCAAGGTTAAGTTTCAATCAATCTAGCATGCATTCTATCCACAGTTCATAAATCAACACCAAATCTCACAGTAAAACATAATTATAAGCCTAACTGTCCAATTCACACAAAAATTTAGGTAGGCAATTAAACAGTTAATAATACACTAACCAAACTTAAATTAAACATTGTCCTCAATGTGAAATTTAAAAGAAAATGAGGAGAACTTCCCTGAAATGTCCGTATTGCCTATGATGTTGTGGTGTCTTGGTGTTGCATTTGATCGACTTTTCTTCCACGTTCTCTCCCAAATTTGAGATTTGTCCATTTTCTCCATGTCCATAATAGTTTGAGTGTTCCGCGACGTCATGTTTATGAAAAATTAAACTCATGGAACAAGGGTTACTTAGCTCAAACATCTAATAACCAACTTAATTACTCTAAGACCTATGGGTAGAAGGGGTATAGATGATGATTCCTGAATAAACTATAAATTAAAC
>NW_019253762.1:0-1206 GCF_002742605.1 Olea europaea var. sylvestris
TTTAAATGAACTAAAATGCTATTAAATGTTGAAAATGCAATTTAATGTATTCAGTAATTGTATAGCACACCAAGATCACGAATTCAAAGTAATGTTCAATTTAACCTTAATTTCACAAATTGACAACACGATAAAATTTTGAAAAATCAATGCTCCTAAATCTATCTAACATTCTCTCTCAAGTAATGTTACACCTACTCTCATATACCACCAGTCTATATTAATTAAATCAAACCGGCCAGTTTGACTGGAAGAATCGGGAATCGAATGGATGACCAGTTCATTAATACTTAAAATTCGCATGTATAGAAATTGGCTCGAAAATTGGAAAAGCCGAATGAGCAACCAACAATCGGCGACCCGATTTTACCAAGTTTTTCGATTGGTTTTGAACGGAAAAAAAATATATATAAAATTAGAAAGTTAAGAATAATCTGACATTGATCTTTCATCTAACTTCTCCCATTTTCCGTAGGCTGACTTATGCAATATATGGTGCCCGAAAATCTAAACAGAAACATGAAAATTTAAATGAACAAAAATCTGTAAATACATAGAAAGAGGTCTTCTTATTTCAATTTGCTGGTAAGGATATGATGAGGAGTCCTTTAGTATATAGGGTTCATTCTAGCTTTATTTGGTCCCATTTAGTTTTTATTTTATATTTAGTTGCATTTGGGTCCATTTAGTGTTAATTTGATGTGAAATGGGTATTAAAATAAAATTCGAAAGCTAAATAATGAATATTAAAAATACTATTTTACTTGATATAAAATTTTAATAAGATATATATCAATATATGAATATTTAATTTAATTTATTATATTCGGTTCAAACTCGAATCAACCTTTTAACCCTATGATGTAGGGTGGCAAAAGTGTAGAATTAGATTAAACGAACAAGCTATCGATGTTCCGTGTATCCGGAAGGAAAAATGCAACACGTTCACCTTCTAATTTATGTTGATTCCTAAATATACCATAAATCTAGACATAAAAACTCTTTGATTTGCTCACAAAAACAGAAAATTTGGACTTGTTGATTTTAACCATCAAATAACAAGAATTTAAAAAATTGGAGAAAATCTCAACAATTAATATTTTATTTCCATTCAAAGACCAACTTCCTGCCATGATGAATTACAACGCATATCTAAAACAATAATTAAAATTTGGATAACTAATCGTTAGATCATTCTTTAGATAA
>NW_019253763.1:0-1206 GCF_002742605.1 Olea europaea var. sylvestris
TATAAGTCTCTCTATCTCTCTCTAGCTCAAGTTCATCCACCTTCTTAAGGATTACATTATTGATTTTTTTTCTTACCTTAAGACTCTCTTGGAACAATTTTCATAAGTCTCATGAATGTCCTTCTCATCTTTGGATTCTACCTCGATACCCTCACCATGATCTACATTCTTGATCTTTTCACTATCTTTGTCTAAATCACTCTTAACTATAAATGCAAATGCCATATGGTTTTTGTCGTTCTCATTGCTAGATGAATCACTCTAGTAACTAGAATTGGACTTGTCATCAGTGAATGACACAGACATTGCCATATCCTTTCTCTTATTTAGGTTCTTCTTATAGCTTGGACATTCGTGGCCAAAACATTGACACTCAAGACATCTAACTAACTGAGATTTCTTGGTTAACATTCTAGTATTTGTCTTCTCACGTTTATCTTTTCTAAACTCAATAGGATTAACCTTGTATCTCTCTTGAGGTTTCTTCTTATTTATAAAAACTTCTAGAAATTTCTTAACGAAATAAACTACTCCTCATCCTCAAAGGTCTCATTATCAGTAGAGTCATATTTTTCTTCCCTTACAATGTTCAAGGATATGGATTTGTTTTTCTTAGGTTGAGATATGGTGAGTTCATAAGTTTGTAGAAATCCAACTAGTTCCTTTATCTTAACCGCATCTAATCTTTGCTCTCTTCAATAACTATGATCTTAGATCTAAACCTCTCAGGTAAGGATCTAAGAACTTTTCAAACAATCTTAGTTTTAGTAATTTTCTCACCTAGGTTGATGTGGTGTTAACTATGTCATTCAACTTCACATAGAAATCGTGAATGATTTGTCATCCTTCATTATAATTTCTTCAAAACCAATCGTTGACATCTGTAGTTTGGAGTTCTTAATAGTCTTAGGATTTTTAAAATATCCCATACTTCTTTCAAGTTTCACACATAGAAACTTTTCTAAGCTCTTCGGAGGACACAACTATTTTTAGACCAATTGGCAACCTCATTGAAGGTAATACCTATAACAGATATAGTTGGGACGGTCCATCCCTTTTCTATACATACCTAAATTCTCATATCCATATATTTTAGGAAAGCTCTCATTCTTTTATTCAGTAAGTATAATTGCTTACATCAAAATATGGAGGCACGGAGAAAATCTCTTGCGAGATATTAAAAAAAAAAAAAAAAAAAAAAAACCC
>NW_019253764.1:0-1206 GCF_002742605.1 Olea europaea var. sylvestris
AGAAGTGAATATTGAAAATATTTAATGCAATTATTATAAATTAAGAATAAAGAATGTATTTGGCTCTTTTAATAGAGATGGTCTTTGAATTTATTTTTAAGTATTATCTTTCTAAAGTAGAGAGTAGCATGCGTTTAGAGAATCTCTTAGAAATACTCATATAAAGTAAGAATACGCTAGAGAATCAAAATACTCTCTATTTTAAAAAAATTAAAATAAAGAGTCTTTTAAAATTTATTTTTCAAGAATTGATTCTCCAAAGTAGAAAGTATTCTGTTTTTCGAGCGTTTCTTGAAAAAACCAACATTTCTACCAAACTATAGAGTATAGGGCATTCTCAAATGTCTAATTTTAAGGAGCATTTGCTTAACATGCCTAAGATGTTCAAACTGAGTTGAATAATTCCTACTACATACAATTCTCGATTCCCAATTCCTATTATGGATTGTAACCAAGCAGATTTGAAATACAAACCCTCTATTCAATCCTTAACAAGTTGGCTTAAAAACCCCTTATCTTAATTTTTAATAGCCTTTATTCCAAAATAAAATAAAAGATTTTTAATATTACCAAAGTATAATGACTATCTAATCCTTCATTCCCTTTGAATCTACAAACATAAGCCTCTTTATAGAATTTCTTAACTTCAATTATCATATTAATACTTGATGTACGTGTGAATTGGTCAAAGGTGTCACACGGTAAAGGATTGAGAATAATTATTTTATTTTCTCCCAGAAAGTTATAAAATAAATGGTAAAATTATAAGTTGCGAGTCACAGAATTTACGAATTTTCGAATTTTCCTACTCGTGTGACATGACAAGATTGTTAACTGCAGATTTAAGGTCAATTTATTGAAAATATACTAACAATGTCCAATATACAGGTATAGTTGCAAACTTCCTACCAAGAATATATTGTGTGTATATCTTATATCTTAACTTGCCGATCCGCATATATGGGGCAGAATAAAATGCTCAATCAGTTACTAACTAGTCATTTTGTGCTATTTGTTTCGCTTAATATTAAATCTCTTTCTATTATTGGAACAAAATCTATGTCGGATTTCGATGGGCTTGAAACAACCCTTTCGTCACTATAATCAGGCCCACACATCGTGAACATTACTTTGCACACATTCAATAATCCATTCAGTGGAAATTACGCCCATCGCTGCAATTTAAATTAATATTCAAATTTTACA
>NW_019253765.1:0-1206 GCF_002742605.1 Olea europaea var. sylvestris
CTCAATTCCAATCGAATTAAGAATCGAAAACCACTTTTCATTGGCTCGATTCCAATCGAATTAAACTAGCAATTTTCTAAAAACGATCAAATCCGAAGTTATCATGAAATCGAAAGCCACTTTTCATTGGCTCGAATCCAATCGAAATAGACTAGTAATTCGCCAAAAATGATCAAACCCGAAGTTATCTTGAAATCAAAAACCACTTTTCATTGGCTCGATTCCAATCGAATTAGACTAGCAATTCATCGAAAATGAACAAACCCGAAGTTATCATGAAATCAAAAACCACTTTTCAATGGCTCGATTCCAATCTAATTAGACTAGCAATTCGAAAAAAATGAACAGACCCGAAGTTATGTTTAAATCAAAAACTAATTTTCATTAGCTCGATTCAAATCAAATTAGATTAGCATAACCCCAAAAGCGAACAGACCCAAAGTTATCATGAAATCAAAAACCACTTTTAATTGGCTCGATTCCAATCGAATTAGACTAGCAATTTACCAAAGACGAACAAACCCGATGTTATCATGAAATCCAAAACCACTTTTCATCGGCTAAATTCAAATCGAATTATGAAATCGAAAACCACTATTCATTTGCTCGATTCTAATCAAATTAGACTAGCAATTTGTGGAAAACAATCAAACCCGAAGTTAACATGAAATCGAAAACCACTTTTCATTGGCTCGATTCCAATCGAATTAGACTAGCAATTTTTCGAAAACGATCAAACCCGAAGTTATCATAAAATCGAAAGCCACTTTTAATTGGCTCGAATCCAATCGAAATAGACTAGCAATTCGCCGAAAATGATCAAACCTGAAGTTATCATGAAATCAAAAACCACTTATCATTGGTTCGATTCCAATCGAATTAGACTAGCAATTAGCCGAAAGCGAATAAACCCGAAGTTATCAAGAAATCAAAAACCACTTTTCATTGACTCGATTCCAATCGCATTAGACTAGCAATTTTCGAAAATGATCAAATTAGAAGTTATAATGTAATCAAAACCACTTTTCATTGGCTAGTTTCCAATTGAATTAGACTAGCAATTCACCAAAAACAAACAAACTCGATGTTATCACGAAATCAAAAACCCCTTTTCATTGGCTCGATTCCAGTAGAACTATGAAATCGAAAACCACTTTTAATTTGCTCGATGCCAATCGAATTAGACTAGCAATTTGCCGAAAAAAA
>NW_019253766.1:0-1206 GCF_002742605.1 Olea europaea var. sylvestris
CGTCAATTCGAGCAATTATTGAGTAAATATGGGGTTAAACACCAAGTAGCAACCCCATATCATCCACAAACTTGCGGGCAAGTCAAAGTATACAATCGGCAGCTGAAGAGAATATTAGAGGTCACAGTAAATTCCTCCCGAAAAGACTGGTCAAAAAAGTTGGACGATGCATTGTGGGCATACATAACAGCATTCAAGACATCGATAGGCATGTCTCCATTCCATCTCGTCTTTGGAAAAGCGTGCCACCTTCCACTGGAAATATAACATCGGGTATATTGGGCTATGAAACAGTTGAACATGGATTTGAAGGCCGCCGATGAAAAGCGTTTATTGCAGCTCAATGAGTTAGATGAATTCAAAATGGAAGCATATGAAAACTCGAAGCTTATCAAAGAACGCACCCAAAGATGGCATGATCTACACATTCAGAGATGAGAGTTCGAAGTGGGGTAGAAAGTCCTGTTATATAACTCGAGGCTCAAACTTTTTCCTGAAAAATTAAGATCAAGGTGGTCAGGCCCCTACTCTGTCACTAAATTTCTGCCATATGGAGCTATACAGGTCAGCTATAAAACAAAAGAAACATTCACAGTTAATGGGCAAAGGCTGAAACATTATTTGGGCGGGGACTTCTCAAAACAAAAGCCCATCGTCCAACTCGAAATGCCTAATTGAAGCAGAAGTGGATGAGTCGAGCTATAGACTATAAAATAGCGTTGAGTGGGAGGCAACACTGTATCCTTTATTTTGTTTAATCGTCATTTGCATTAGCTTAGGAAATTTTTAATTTCAAGTTTGCATTTTTAGTTAGGTCATTGATCATCCATGCATGTTAATAGAGTCTAAGCACCGTCCACACAAATTTCTAGGCATAAAGCACATGTTCGGTAAGTTTGAAGTGGTTTTGGGTGATTGGGGTACGATTCACACAATACAAGACGAAAAGTCATTTTCAAAAATTTAAAGGGCCAATGTGTGATTGAGAGTTCAAAGTGGTTTTGGCACTAAGTTAAAACACACACACGTTCCAAGATGTCTAAAAATCTAACTTTGAAAAGTTTGGGGTGTTGAAAGGTCGGGTCCAGGTATTAAATGAAAACCAAAGTTGATCGAGGTAGTGTTCTTGGGGAAAAATCAAAAAAAAAATTTACTATAATTTATTTTGTTTTATTTTACTCTATCTATTTATAAAAATAAAAAAAA
>NW_019253767.1:0-1206 GCF_002742605.1 Olea europaea var. sylvestris
TACTTTTTGGAAATGTAGCAACCGTTTTGGATTGAACTCACCACTTCGTCATGACGAATGAGGGATTTCGGCCATTTTTCGAAGGTGTGAGCACTTGCATATTTGGAACGCTTGGATTGTCGGCGTACGAGGAATTGAGAGTAACTTTTACGCACGGTGTCCTTTTCGGCCTATAAGCACTTTTTGAAAATGTAGCGACGTTTTGGATTTAACTCACAACTTCGTTGTGACAAATGAGGGATTTCGGCCATTTTTCGAAAGAATGAGCACTTGCATATTTGGAACGCTTGGATTGTCGGCGTACGAAGAATTGAGCGTAAATTTTGCACACGGTGTCCGTTTTGGGACCATAAGTACTTTTTGGAAATGTAGCGACTGTTTTGGATTGAACTCACTTCTTTGTCGTGACGTACGAGGGATTTCAGCCATTTTTAAAAAAAATGAGCACTTGCATATTTGGAACGCTTGGATTGTCGGCGTATGAGGAATTGAACGTGACTTTTGCACCCGGTGTTCGTTTTGGGCCCGTAAGTACTTTTTGGAAATGTAGCGACCGTTTTGGATTGAACTCACCACTTCGTCGTGACGTAAGTGGGATTTCGGCCATTTTTTGAAAGTGTGAGGACTTGCATATTTGGAACGCTTGGATTGTCAGCGTACGAAAAATTGAGCCTAACTTTTGCACACGGTGTTAGTTTTGGGCCTGTAAGTACTTTTTGGAATTGTAGCGACCGTTTTGGATTGAACTCACCACTTCGTCGCGACGTATGAGGGATTTCGGCCATTTTTCGAAAGAGTGAGCACTTGCATATTTGGAACGTTTGGATTGTCGGCGTACGAAGAATTGAGCGTAACTTTTGCACCCGGTGTTCGTTTTGGGCCCGTAAGTACTTTTTGGAAATGTAGGGACCGTTTTGGATTGAACTTACCACTTCGTCGTGACGTATGAGGGATTTCGGCCATTTTTCGAAAGAGTGAGCACTTTCAAATTCGGAACGCTTGGATTGTCGGCGTACGAAGAAATGAGCGTAACTTTTGCACCCGGTGTCCGTTTTGGGCCCATAAGTCCTTTTCGGAAATGTAGCGATCGTTTTGGATTGAACTCACCACTTCGTCGTGACGAATGAGGGATTTTAGCCATTTTTCGAAAGAGTGAGCACTTGCATATTTGGAACGCTTGGATTGTCGGCGTACGAAGAATTGAGC
>NW_019253768.1:0-1206 GCF_002742605.1 Olea europaea var. sylvestris
CTGTCAACTTTTAACCCATTAAGACACCGTCGCGAAAAATGACGAAATTGCCCCGGGCGCGATTTTTGTTTCGAATCAATCGGCCAAATTTTAGCCCATTCCGACACTGTCACGAAAAAAAAAAATTGCCCACGGCGCGATTTTTGTCTCCGATCAATCTGTCAAATTTTAGCCCATTCCGACACCGGAGAGAAAAATGACGAAATTGCCCCCGGCGCGATTTTTGTTTCCGATCAATCTGTCAAATTTTAGCCCATTCCGACACCGTCGCGAAAAATGACGAAATGGCGCACGGCGCGATTTTTGTTTCCAATCAATCTGTCAACTTTTAACCCATTCCGACACCGTCGCGAAAAATGACGAAGTTTCCCTCGGCGAGATTTTTGTTTCTGATCAATCGGTCAAATTTTAGCCCATTCCGACACCGTCGCGAAAAATGACGAAATGGCGCCCCGCGCGTTTTTTCGATCAATCTGTGAAATTTTAGCCCATTCCGACACCGTCACGAAAAATGTAGAAATTGCCCCAGGAGCGATTTTTGTTTCCGATCAATCGGTCAAATTTTAGCCCATTCCGACACCGTCGCGAAAAGTGACTAGTCGGTCAAATTTTAGCCCACTCCGACACCGTCGCGAAAAATGACGAAATTGCCCCTGACGCGATTTTTGTTTCCAATCAATCTGCCAAATTTTAGCCCATTCCGACACCGGCGCGATTTTTGTTTCCGATCAATCTTTCAAATTTGAGCCCATTCCGACCCCGTCGAGAAAAATGACGAAATTGCCCCGGCGCGATTTTTGTTTCCGATCAATCGGTCAAATTTTAGCCCATTCCGACACCGTCGCGAAAAGTGACTAGTCGGTCAAATTTTAGCCCACTCCGACCCCGTCGCGAAAAATGACGAAATTGCCCCTGACGCGATTTTTGTTTCCGATCAATCTGTCAAATTTTAGACCATTCCGACACCGTCGCGAAAAATGACGAAATGGTGCCCGGCGCGATTTTTGTTTTTGATCAAGCTGTCAACTTTTAACCCATTCAGACACCGTCGCGAAAAATGACGAAATTACCCCCGGCGCGATTTTTGTTTCGAATCAATCGGTCAAATTTTAGCCCATTCCGGCACCGTCACGAAAAAAAAAATTGCCCCCGGCGCGATTTTTGTCTCCGATCAATCTGTCAAATTTTAGCCCATTCCGACACCGG
>NW_019253769.1:0-1206 GCF_002742605.1 Olea europaea var. sylvestris
AGTTTTGCATTGTTAATTTTCTGTCCGGCACTTCTTCAATCTTACATAATTAATAAGGATTTTAATTATTCAGAGGCCCAAACAATGGAATATGACTAATATCCCGTGATCCTGGTTCCGTGCCCCGAGTCCAATTTCGTAGGCTATTTCCAATCAACCTGCCAAATTTTAGCCCATTACGACACCATCATGTCAAAAGACAAAATTGCAACTGGTGTGATTTTTCTTTGTTAATTTTCGATTCAACACTTCTTCAATCTAACATAATTAATAAAGAAATTAATTATTCGAAGGCCCAAACGAAGGAATTTGGCTAAAATCCCGTGATCCCGGGTCTGCGCCCCAAGTCCAATTTCGCAAGCCGTTTCCAATCAACCTGTCAAATTTTGACCCATTTCGACACTGTCGCGAAAAATGACAAAATTGCCCCTCGTGCGATTTTTCTTTGTTAATTTTTAGTCCAACACTTCTTCAAACTGACATAAATAATTAGGAAATTAATTATTCGGAGGCCTAAGCGAAGGAATTTGGCTAAAATCCCGTGATCCTGGGTCTGTTCCCCCAGTCCAATTTCACGGGCTGTTACCAATCAACATTCCAAATTTTGAACCATTCCGACACAGTCACAAAAAAATGACAAAATTGCCCCTGGTGCGGTCTTTCTTTGTTAATTTTCTATCCAGCACTTCTTCAACCTGACATAATTAATAAAAAATTAATTATTCGGAGGCCCAAATGAAGGAATTTGGCTAATATCCCGTGATCTCGATTTTGTGCCCCGAGTCCAATTTCGCGGGCCATTTCCAATCAACCTATCATATTTCGGCCCATTCCGACACTATCTCGAAAAATGACAAAATTGCCCCTGGTGCGGTTTTGCTTTGTCAATTTTCTGTCCAACACTTCTTCAACCTAACATAATTAATAAGAAAATTAATTATTCGGAGACCCAAACGAAGGAATTTGGCTAAAATCCCATGATCCCGGGTCTGTGCCACGAGTCTAACTTCGCCACCGTTTCTAATCAACCTGCTAAATTTCGGCCCATTCCGACACCGTCACGCCAAATGTCAAAATTGCCCCTTGTGTGGTTTTGCTTTGTAAATTTTCTCTCCAACACTTCCTCAACCTGACCTAATTAATACGGAAATTAATTATTCGGAGGCCCAAATGAAGGAATTTGGCTAAAATCCCGTGATCCCAGGT
>NW_019253770.1:0-1206 GCF_002742605.1 Olea europaea var. sylvestris
CAACGTCAGCCTGCAAATTTAAATCGATCATTAAGTTCATTATGTAAATACCATATGTGACCATTTATATGTATGTAAAATGAAATAAGACTAATTACACTACCAGGTAAGAAACTATCTTTTCATTCATCGTAGCCAGCAGAGACATGTTATAATCATATTCTTCCAGCGTGTAAGCGCGGACAGCCGAATTGAATGCTTGCGTGATGTTTTCGCATGACTTTCCATAATATGATTTTAGATTTTGCAACAAATGATAAGAACAAATACCGTGACATGCTCTCGAATACACATGTTTTATTGCATTCTTTATACTGGGGTAACGGTCTGACACAAAACACAACCCTTCTCTGTTTCTATACGCTCTCTTCGTCTTATCAAAAAACCATCTCCAAGATTTTTCGTTCTCATTGTCTCCAATTCCAAAAGCAAGAATGAATATACTATTATTTGCATTTTGTATACATGCTGTGAAAAGTGTACCTCCATATTTACCATTCAAGTATGTACCATCAACAACAATCACCAGTCTACAACGTTCTCATCCCTGTATTGATGCACCTAGTGCCATAAAACAATATTTGAAATTACTGTGACTATCAACCTCTATTTCTGTGATCGTACGAGGATTTTTCTGTCGGAGCATGTAGAAGAAGCTTGGCAACTTACCAAATGACTTGGCTGGGTCACCCCTAATCATTTTCAAAGTTTGCTCACGAGATCTCCAAGCTTTTGAATAACTCAAATAAACCCCATAAGTATTCAACATGTCACTGCATATGTCATTTGGTGTATATATAGTACGGGACGATGTGTATTTGTACTTAATTGTAGATGACACAACCTTAGATGATACTTGCCTATGTGACCCCAATACTACATTTGATGCACATGTGTGACTACCAATCTTTCAAATCTTAAATAGATCTGTTTTACCCCATATCGACGATCTACATATCCAACTACATCCACCATTCGAACACCACACAACATATTCTCTCTTGTCGGACCGTTCAACCATAAACTCAAACATGCTCTTTATGGCAAAAAATGACAGACTCATTTTCAAAACATCTTTATCACGGAACACCCTTCCTTCTTCTACCTCTCTAGCATCCGTGATACAACTGTGACTTCAGTGTCAGGAATGTGACCCATTTTTTCATTTGATGCTTCGCATATCTCTAATGCCATGTCTTGCAATGT
>NW_019253771.1:0-1206 GCF_002742605.1 Olea europaea var. sylvestris
TTGGCCATTTTTCGTAAGAATGAGCACTTGCATATTTAGAACGGTTGGAGAGTCGACGGACGAAGAATTGAGCGTAACTTTTGTACATTGTGTCCGTTTTGGGCTCATAAGAACTTTCTGGAAATGTAGCGACCGTTTTGGATTGAACTCACCACTTTATCGTGACGTATGGGGGAGTTGAACCAATTTTTGAAAGAATGAGCACCTGCATATTTGGAACGCTTGGATTGTCGGCGTACGAAGAATTGAGCGTAACTTTTGCACACGGGGTCCGTTTTGGGCCCATAAGTACTTTTTGGAAATGTATCGACCGTTTTGGATTGAACTCACCACTTCGTCGTGACCTATAGGGGAGTTCAACCATTTTTTGAAGGAATGAGCACTTGCATATTTGGAATGCTTGGATTGTCGGCGTACGAAGAATTGAGCGTAAGTTTTGCACACGGTGTCCGTTTTGGGCTCATAAGAACTTTTTGGAAATGTAGCGACCGTTTTGGATTGAACTCACCACTTCGTCGTGACGCATGGGGGAGTTAAGCCATTTTTTGAAGGAATGAGCGCTTGCATATTGAGAACGCTTGGAGAGTCGACGGACGAAGAATTGAGCGTAACTTTTGCACATGGTGTCCGTTTTGGGCCCATAAGAACTTTCTGGAAATGTAGCGACCGTTTTGGATTGAACTCACCACTTCGTCGTGACGCATGGGGGAGTTAAGCCATTTTTTGAAGGAATGAGCGCTTGCATATTGAGAACGCTTGGAGAGTCGACGGACGAAGAATTGAGCGTAACTTTTGCACATGGTGTCCGTTTTGGGCCCATAAGAACTTTCTGGAAATGTAGCGACCGTTTTGGATTGAACTCACCACTTCGTCGTGACGTCCGAGGGATTTTGGCCATTTTTCGAAAGAATGAGCACTTGCATATTTAGAACGGTTGGAGAGCCGACGGACGAAGAATTGAGCGTAACTTTTGCACAAGGTGTCCAATTGGGCCCATAAGAACGTTTTGGAAATGTAGCGACCGTTTTGGATTGAACTCTCCACTTCATCATGACGTATGGGGGAGTTAAGCAATTTTTCGAAGGAATGAGCGCTTGTATAGTGAGAACGCTTGGAGAGTCGACGGACGAAGAATTGAGCGTAACCTTTGCACACGGTGTCCGTTTTGGGCTCATAAGAACTTTTTGGAAATATAACGACCGTTTT
>NW_019253772.1:0-1206 GCF_002742605.1 Olea europaea var. sylvestris
AAAATAATAAAAATAATAAATTATTGATTTCTTCCTGTACTTTATTTAACATAATTTTTATATGTCAATATGAATCAATTTAAATGTATTTTGAATAGCTTTAAAAATAGAGTGTTGAAATATATGACTTAATAAATATAATCATTTTACATTAAGAATAGAAAGTAAGTCTGACTCTCTAAATTTTGAGTCAAACCCACTCTCTATTGGACCCTACTTTTAAGCATTAAGAGTATTTTCAAAAGACTTTTATCAAAATCTACTAAATATAGCTACATCAGTCTTGGGCTAAATATAAATCTTCACAATTTAATATCGCTCCAGTGGTTGGAAGATGATGATGATCGTAATATCCAATATTTTCCTGCCCTTAGCTTCCAATTCACCGCACACATTTCCCCAAAATTCTAATTCCTCTAAGATTCAATTTTCATGCTAAAGTAATATTTATAATGTAGAGAAGCCCGGTACTAGTTTTCTACTCTATAATACTTTAAACTCTTACATTTGCAGTGAAGAAGACATGCTGAAGAAGCTTGGCGAGCTTATGAATGACAGCCACTATAGCTGCAGTGTACTATACAAGTGCAGGTATATAACCAAACGCGGTTGATTATACTTAACTGTTCTAAAATTTAATAGATACGTAGTTTTAATTGCAGAGTTAAATGGTAAGCAGAGGCTTATCTCGAGCCTCCATTCACTTAAAGGAATTTTTCTTCCCACATTGAATACAACAATAAATTCAGTCTTGATATGAAAAAATTGGCCCTAGCTACATGAATCCTTTTTCTACCTATCCATTTTCTCATATTGAATACTCTAACTAATTATCCGTGCTCTGACCATTTTTTGGCTGAGCTTAAAAAGTTTACTTGTATAGTAAGTGCTTGTTTAGTAGGGATTTTGTTAATTGATTTTTTAACTGTTGTGGTAAAGTGGGTCCTACGTGTGAGAAAATTCAAAAATGATAGCTAGAATAGTAAAATAACGGTAAAAAAATTGATTTTAATTGGATTAAAATCTCTACCAAACATATTCTAAATAAGTAAGTTTAAAATAAATTATAGTTTTATTTGTCAAAGTTAGAAATTGGAAATTGATTTATTTTTTATACTAAATGTAGAAGTTACTTTCAGAATAACTACCGCTTGATCTAAATAAGCCCCTGTTTGATGCCCATTACGCGGAAAAATTAATGGGGGG
>NW_019253773.1:0-1206 GCF_002742605.1 Olea europaea var. sylvestris
ACAAAAGTTACTTTTGGCACACAAAACGATATCACCTTTCCCTACAAATTATGTTGTGGGCTAAATTTTATTTTTCCCTACAAATATATTTTTGTGTGAAAAGTATATTTATGGGATAAAATATACATATTTTTCCCTACAATTAAAAAATCGTGACAATATTGTAAATATTATTTTGTGGGCTAAACCATGCTTTTCTCTACAAATATTTTTTTGTAGGGGAAAGCATATTATCTGTTTCAACAATAAAATAATTTGTAATAAGAAATTAAATTATTTATCATTGATATTTTATTAATTTTAATAACCTTACTCAAAGTAACATAGAAATGCAAAAAGACAATAAATTAATTAAGACATGTAGTGTCAATCAATGTAACCTTGAATTCAAAATATTACACCAAAACTCAAATAAAAATTATCCACTAAGTATGGTTACATCTATATTTAAAAACAGTAACAAGAATGATCTATATCTATTATTAAGCATCTAAAAAAACATAACTCTTCATCCTCATGAAATAGATATGCTGCTAATTCTCACAACGTATAATTGAATTGTTGCTCAACTACCTTCATCATGTTTTGTATCATTTGCTTCATCTTCACTCGAACTCATATTCTACTTTTCGAGTAGCACGTTTTGCGTCTAACTCTTTCTCTATACTGCATACATTGGAAGGTAGTTGACATGTTAAAAAATATTGAGTCTTGTGTAGATCGTGACTATATATGAAATCATTTAGCAACATTCATTTTAAAGATTGGATGAAGTTAAAAGACTTTAATGCCTAGTATTTCAAGGGGGTCACTTGATCTTTCAATGCACGCAGTCTCAATCCTTCTAATTTCCGATAAGTTGGAGGAAGAATTGTTTGAAAGGACTAAGAAAAATATAAACATTTATGTTACAATGATAAAATGGCACGTTAATATATCCTGTTTTCCCTTCCGGTCCTACCCAAAGTTTTGAGAAAATCCTATGCCTAAAAGGAGGGGCTTGATACCTTTCTCCTTAACCTTCCTTTTAGAGGCACTGGGCCAGGTTGCTTACCTAGGATCTAGAAAAGCAGTTGAAATCTGTAGTTCTCCAATTTAATCTTTAGAAATATAAAGAGAATGCTTCCAGTGGACGTCAACTTATCAATATGTTTGTTATTGATCCACTGACTACAGTATCAGGAATTTGAATTTTTTTTTTTTTTT
>NW_019253774.1:0-1206 GCF_002742605.1 Olea europaea var. sylvestris
TATAGAACAACAATAACAAATAATTATCATCAGCCTTGTTGTATTAAAAATACAAATAGTGATCAAATTTACTTTTTTGGAACTCTATAGTGAGTACAAAAGAGTCAAATCTTTTGTATCACAGTCTAGGTGACTGTTTCAAACCATACAAGGACCTTTTAAGAAAGCATATATGATTAGGCTTTAGCTTATCCTTAAAAGCTTTTGAGTGATTCATAAAGATTTATTCATCAAGATTACTATGTAAAAAAACAGTTTTTACATCAAGTTTTCAGTCAAAATGCGCAACCAATGCAAGTATGACCTAATAGTAGTGTACATAACAATTGGTGAGAAAATCTCATTATAATCAATACCATTCTTATCTGTGTAGCCCTTAACTACTAACCTAGCCTTAAATTTTAAGGGTTTCGAGCTACTAGTATCTTCCTCAATCTTAAAGACCCACTTGGAATTGACAATCGATTTATTCTTAGGTCTAGGTACTAGCTCCAAAGTCCAATTCTTCTCTAGAGAACTCATCTCCTCTTTCATTGCCTTAAACTACTCTTTGGATTGTTCACTCTTCATAGCCTTATCAAAGGTGTTTGGCTATCTATCAACTAGTTATTCCTAACTAGCATGGGCGAAAGCTAACTCAGATTCATATTCGAATCTCCTAGGCTTTCTAGTTTGTCTCCTCTCTCTATCCCTTGCTAAATTGTAATTGACCAAGGGATTTTCTTCCTCAAAATGCTCTTCTATCACTACCTCATCTCTATTCTCCACCTCGGGTTCCTGAACCTGGGTCTCCACCTCATTTGAAGTAGTAGGGACAGATGTGCTAAGTTTTCGTAACCCCATCTTAAATCAATTTCTCTCTTTACCTAGTTCTGTATCACTTATCGATTCAGGTTCACCCCTCAGACAAGATATCTCACCCTCGTTAAATGTGACATCCTTCCTCACGATGATATTAACCCTCTTTTAGCTTCTATCCCATAACCCATAACCCTTAACGTCCTTAGGATATCCTAGAAAGACACTTTCTAGCTCTAGGTTCAAGCTTTCCCTTACTCTAATGAGAGAACGCAGCGTAGCCAAATGTTCTAAGTATAGAGTAACCTCTCAGTTTACCAAACCACCTTTCATTAGGAGTGTCGCCATTTAAGGCAGAAGATGGAATCAAATTAATCAAATAACAAGCAGTCATAATGGCTTCACCCC
>NW_019253775.1:0-1206 GCF_002742605.1 Olea europaea var. sylvestris
ATGTGGAAAGAGAGTTAGATCAGACAGGAGAATGAATAAACATTATACATATCTTCTCATAGAATAATGCTAACTTTAGCCCAATGGAGGCAGTTTCTCCAACTGGATTTTGAGAGAGAAAGAAATATATGAATACCTAAACTTTTGGTTTCTCTATTAAAAACATAAAAGATGAATTTAATGAACTTAGTCTGACTACATATATAAGTTTTATTGCTGGAGGAACACTATGATATATACTTCGAGTTTGAGAATAATCAATGAAAATGCAGGGCTACGAGCATGGCTCAAGTTTTTGCATCTTGTATAGCCGTAACCAAGGATAAAAGAGGCGAGGTTTGGCATAGTTGGATGGGTGTTTGAAAATTATTTTGTACAGTTATTTCATCGAGAGACCCTTTTTGGGGATCGATTTATAAGATGAAAGCAGTTATAAAGACATAACTCTAGTAAGAGTCAAGAATATGACGAAGAAGACCAAGACCCTTTCAACAACATGACAATGTGTCAATTTCGTTTATCAATCATATATTTCGTCTCATTCTTAAGTCAGTAAATGTCGAAACTCCTTTCGGTCTAGGAACTCACGTTGTTCAAGGATTTCGTTATTAACTTAACCAAATGAAATGTAGATCATTAGCTCTTACCATCTAAAAGTGGAAAATCTTCTAATGATAATTCATTACCTTCATATAATTTTTGACATATCCAAACGATGCTGTATTGACAACTATTGGCAGAGCAACATCTACACCATCGAAGTATGATTTGTAGATAACGTGCTTGTTTGAATTTCATTAAAATCTCTTCACAATTTGAAATTATATAATAATTTTAGCGACACATTCACAATTACTCGCTACTTATTATCTACACATTAAAGCTTACTACTTATCCTTATAATCTCATAATATCTTTTCCCAAAACAATGTGAATTACCTTATGGAGGGTGTCCCATTAATTATTCGATTTGTTGACATTCAATGAGCGTTGCGACGTCAATTCTTTATAAAATAGCAAATTATGCACCTTTTTTTTGGCAAAATCTTATCTTTCTTGATTCCTCATTTTCTTATCATAACTTTACTTCGATTGTGTGTTTGATGAAATGCATCGGACAAAGTAAAAAAATATTTTGTCTTCCAAAAATAAAGAAAGGGTTGTGATATGATTTTCTTAGTAATGGCTAAAATATGGCTTGCTTTA
>NW_019253776.1:0-1206 GCF_002742605.1 Olea europaea var. sylvestris
TAACTTTTGCACACGGTGTCCGTTTCGGGCCCATAAGTACTTTTTGGAAATGTAGCGACCGTTTTGGAATGAACTCACCACTTTGTGGTGACGTATGAGGGATTTTAGCCATTTTCAAAAGAATGAGCACTTGCATATTTGGAACCCTTGGAGAGTCGGCGTACGAAGAATTCAGCGTAACTTTTGCACACGGTGTCCGTTTCGGGCCGATAAGTACTTTTTGGAAATGTAGCGATCGGTTTGGATTGAACTCACTACTTCGTCGTGACGTATGAGGGATTTCAGCCATTTTTCGAAAGAATGAGCACTTGCATATTTGGACCCCTTGGAGAGTCGGCGTACGAAGAATTCAGCGTAACTTTTGCACACGGTGTCCGTTTCGGGCCGATAAGTACTTTTTGGAAATGTAGCGATCGGTTTGGATTGAACTCACTACTTCGTCGTGACGTATGAGGGATTTCAGCCATTTTTCGAAAGAATGAGCACTTGCATATTTGGAAAGCTTGGAGAGTCGGCGTACGAAGAATTCAGCGTAACTTTTGCACACGGTGTCCGTTTTGGGCCCATAATTACTTTTTGGAAGTGTAGCGACCGTTTTGGATTGAACTCACAACTTCGTCGTGACGTATGAGGGATTTTACCGATTTTTCGAAACAATGAGCACTTGGATATTTGGAATGCTTGGAGAGTCGGCGTACGAAGAATTGAGCGTAACTTTTGTCCACGGTGTCCGTTTGGGGCCCATAAGTACTTTCTGGAAGTGTATCGACCGTTTTGGATTGAACTCACGACTTCGTCGTGACGTATGCGGGATTTCGGGCATTTTTCAAAAGAATGAGCAATTATATATTTGGAACGCTTGGATAGTCGGCGTACGGAGAATTGAGCGTAACTTTTGCACACGGTGTCCGTTTCGGGCCCATAAGTACTTTTTGGAAATGTAGCGACCGTTTTGGAATGAACTCACCACTTCGTCGTGACGTATGAGGGATTTCAGCCATTTTTCGAAAGAATGAGCACTTGCATATTTGGAATGCTTGGAGAGTCGGCGTACGAGGAATTGAGCGTTACTTTTACACACGGTGTCCGTTTCGGGCCGATGAGTACTTTTTGGAAATGTAGAGACCGTTTTGGATTGAACTCACAACTTCGTCGTGACGTATGAGGGATTTCAGCCATTTTTCGAAAGAATGAGCACTTGCATAT
>NW_019253777.1:0-6651 GCF_002742605.1 Olea europaea var. sylvestris
TGGGCCTCTTGTTTGGGCCTTCACCTTGACTCGTTTGATTGGACTTCATTCTTTGGACCGTCTGTTTTGGGGATTCTCCCATTAGGCTTTACTCCTTGGACTGTTCGACTTGGGCTGAATTTTTATGTGTCAACAATGTAAAAAGCAAATTCACCTGTTGTCTATCGACTACGCCTTTCGACTTGATCTTAAGCCCTGACTCATCCTCTATGGACAAACCTTGCAGAGGAATCCTTAGATTTTCAAGGCATTGGATAAAATTATTATTTAAAAATAAAATTGGCCAAACTTGTATCAGACCGATCTTCCAGAAATTTCGACACCTTATTTACTTCGCGCTAAAAACCCAAATGAAATTCATAAATCTGAATTTCTAATTAATTTCAAGCTCATTAAAAAATTCTCCCTATACATACTCCTAACCCTAGAAAAATCCCTCAATTCTGTTCACGGCCATCTCTCCCACGCACTTCTTACTCATTTTTTTTCAGAAGAATACGGAAGATCATTGCAATTTCTCAAGAGACGATCGACACCACTGAGTAGAGTGGCCTGCTCTCTCTCGTTATGTTCTTCTCACGTTCTGCCATCTCTCCCTTGCTCACTTCTTTGTCATTTCTTGCAGAAGAATCGTGGAAGGACAGAAGATCACTGCAATTTTTCAAGAGACGATCAACACCACTGAGTAGAGTCACTTGATCCAACTCCCTCACAAACATTTTCACATTTTAATTTTTATATATCTGGTGGAATCAGCTCTTTGACTTTGTATCATTTATTTCCTTCAGTCAATCAATTTCTGTAGAGACAATCGACATCATTGAGTAGAGTCCCATGATCCCTCTCCCCCTACACACATTTGCTCATGTTGAATGCCGTACACCCTTTGATTTGTATATATGAGTTTATTTTTTTGTTTATATTAGCACTACCATTTAATTACAATAATTGATCTGGTGCATTCAGCTGTTAGCACTTACGCTTTGAATCATTTAATTCCATGAGTCAATCAATTTCTCAAGAGATGATCAACACCACTGACTAGAGTCACTTACTCCCTCTCCCTCACACACATTTTCACATGTTGAATGCAATGCGCATTTTGATTTCTATATATCAGTTAAATTTTGTTTCTGTTAGCACTACCATTCAACTATAATAATTGATGTGGTGGGATCATTTGTTTGCACTTAGATTTTGAATCATTTAATTCCTTGAGTCATCTTTTAAGTTAATCTGTAATTTATTGTTCTGTATTGGTTTTCTATTCTTAATTGTGAGAAGCTCAAACAAAAATCACTAAGCAGATTTGAATGGACCAGAGAAAGAAAAGGTTAGTAATAATAATTCTGGAGGTCTAGAGAATCTATCAGGAATTGTTTTCATGTGAGAGTTAACTTTATTATTTTTATTTTTAACTTCAGGTTTATAATATTTTTGTGGAACGTTTATTTGAGATGTTTTAATTTGATTTTTGATAGGGAGGGTTTGGGGAATTTGCTCTAGCGTAATTTTCTTGGTAACAAATCCGATGCTGTTGCTGCTGCTGTAAGATTTTTATATCCTTCCTGTTAGTATCACGTTTTCTATGGGTTTTAAATCAACAAAATATTAACAGACTAGCTAATTTGAATTTTATACTTAACGCATGTGAATTTCGATTCCAAATTTTTACTAGAACTATGCCGATTATATTGTTAATATCCAAGCATGCGCAATAGTTTATATGGGAGCTACGGCATGAGAATGATGGAGTCTTTTTAGTTGTACCCCTCGCTCTTCTCTGGCTAAGGAAAATAATCGTTAATATAAAGCGGAAATTATGTCCTCTTCAGGCCTACTTTTTTGACCTCTGTCAATTTGTGTTGGAGCTCAGATTATTTTCATAGATTATTCCGAATCCTGTAAGTTTGACATGTTGAAGATGTTGGAAAATATTACGTTATAGATTGGAAAAGACTTTAAAAATCGCAAGAGGAAAAGATCTAGTTAGAGAGATCAGATTAGTCAGCAAGGAAAAATGATCTGGGTAAGGCAGAAAATGCTCCATGCCTCAACCCGATCGAAGTCTGCTTGATGGAAGAGAAGCGTGGGGGTCAGGAGCTTTTGATTAAAAAATACAGGGGGAAGGATTGTTTTGTGGGATTTAAGTTTGGGGCTTAGAGCTTCATTGTTATGCCTCCAGCTTTGGTTAGAAAAATTGATGTTTAAAGCAGTAGTAGATAATCGTCAAAGCGGAGAAATGGTATGAGGCATCAATGGCCTGATTCAGGCTTAAAATGCTGGTAGATGATTACCGTATCTCAAAAGAGAATTTTTGTTCTGGTTAATTGATTCGCTCAGTGAGGGACAAAAATGGTTTTTTCCAACATTCTCAGAAGGTATATGAGAAATCAGAATTAGGTACAGTTGCTGATATGAAGTCCAAGGAGATTGAGATGTCATATAGAATGAATCTTTTTCTCCTTTTGGGATGGGATGGACAGGGAGGTTAAAGAAAATGCCTCAAAATGGTACACATGAGAAGTTAAAAAAGTTATCTTCTCTGGAGGTTGTGCGAAAAGGTGGTCCTATGACGGATGATGAGCTACTTGATGAGCTACTGGCTTAATATTATCTCAGAGATATTTGACTAAATAATAAACTCAAAAAATAAAATTGAGAAAGTAAAAATGGTGAGATAAAAAGCATAGTGGTTAGCAAGTGCGATAGCCATACTACTTTTTGTGAAAGTAGTTATAAAGGTGTCAATATTATATGTTATTTTAAACTTAAAAAACATGGTTAAACATGAGCCAATTACTTGAGACACCACAAAAATTCACATTCCCATTTTTAACGTCATTACTTTCAGATTAATATAGAATCGTAAGCTCTATGAGGACTGGGCGATCTGATAGGAGGATTTTGAACTCGAGGGTTAAAGGGTTACAAACCACAAGGGACTTCTGGTTAAGAATTCCTCACATGAGCAGTATTGCAATCAGTGGATTTTATAACGACGTAAATTCTAGGTGTTGGACATTCTTCATAGAATAACTAAAGGTGGTCTAGAACAAATTTCCTAAAATAAAATTGAAAAAGAAGTAAGCTGATCTGGTATTAAGTACTATATTTTGCAATTTCCTCACCTATTCAGATCTTCTCATTCATTTCTCCGTATAGAATCTCTTCCTCCTTTCTAGTACTCTTTTAAATAAGTTATTTTGCAAATTCTTATTCGAATGGGTATGTTGATAATGAAATCCAGGATCAGATGTTGAGAGTGATGGCTTGCCCCCAAGAAGATGATTCAAGCTCCAGTTCAAGCTCGGGCTTATTAAGGCCAAAGAAATCACCGGGTATACAAAATTGAAGTGTACTTGAGTTTTACCTTCGAAACCATAAATTGTGACAGGAAGAAGGTTATCATCCTCCTGCCTTTTAACAACTATGTGTAGAGGAAGAGTTGAATCCCAATCAGTCAATTGTTATTGATAAACGTTTGTTCAAAACGGGGCTAACTTTCTCGTATCTCAAATGTCTGACCCAATAAAATGATCGAGTTGATCAGGGTAGGAGTCTCCAAAAACTCCATTCACTTCTCGATGGAATTGGAGCCTTTTGCATTCTCCCCAGAATTGGAAGATCAACCCATCAATCTCTACACGGCTCAGGCCATTCAAGCTTAGTTTGACCTGCTTGAACCTGTATTAATGACTCGGCTATTGCTTGAGATTTTCTAAACATAGCTCCTGTTATTCCATCATTAAGGTGTTCATTATCATCGCTTGAAATGGTCAATCAAGGTATTCACAATCAGAAAAAGTTTAATTGATCACAAAAGTCATAAAAGCATTTTGAATAGTACTTGAGAGACAAACAACAAAACATAAAAAAGAAAAGTACGAAAGGTAGAGTAATTCAGATAAAAAATAATAGAAACAGGTTGATATCAATAATCAAGCAACAATTTCATAACCTCACAGGACACTGAATTTCTGAAATATCCATATTTAGTATTAATGCTGATGTGCATTTCTGGCTTCAATAACGAAAATATGATGATTTGGTAAATCTCGAAATTCTTTTTTCTGATAACAATTGATCTCAAATAACTATACATCTCAAATTGAAGCTGAATTGTCTGATCAATATTTGTGGTAGTTGCACTTGATGCATCATCATCATCCCCAGTAAGGTCACTTTGTGTTCCACCACTATCATTCTCATGACCCTCCTCATCCTCAAGTTGTTCTCCATCATTCTCATCCCATGACGCTTTCAACTCTCTGCCATTGCAATCATAAAAAGATATACCAATAGGGCTTTTCTACAAGAGGCCAATAGTCATGCAACCATAATGAAGAATGTTTATGAAGGACTCTAGGCTGTTTACAAAATTCAAGTGTACTTGAGTTTTAACTTCATTATTTTTAAAACCAAAAATTGTGACAGGAAGAAGGTTATCATTCTCCTGCCTTTTAACAACTATGTGAAGAGGAATTTTTGTGACAAAATTCGTCTAATCGAGACGGAACGGAAGAGTCATTGAACCCAATTCCGATTGATTAGACGAATTTTGTCACAAAAATTCAACACATAGTTGTTAAAATGCAAGAGGATGATAACCTTCTTCCTATCACAATTTATGGTTCCAAAGATACTGAAGTTAAAACTCAAATGCACTTGAATTTTGTAAACAATCTGAAGTCCTTCATAAACATTCTTCATTATGGTTGCATGACATGATCGCAGCGGCAGACTATTGGCCTCCTATAGAAGAGCCTATTGGAATATCTTTTTATGATTGCAATGGTAGAGAGTTGAAAGCGCCATGAGATGAGAATGATTGAGAACTTGAGGATGAGGAGGAGAGTCATGAGAATGATAGTGGTGGAACACAAAGCGACCTTACTGGGATGATGATGATGCGTCTAGTGCAACTACCAGAGATATTGATCAGACAATCCAGCTTAAATTTGAGATGTATAGTTATCTGAGATCAATTGTTATCAGAGAAAAAAATTTCGAGGTTTACCAAATCATCATATTTTCGTTATTGAAGCCAGAAATGCACATCAGCATCAATACTGATTATGGATATTTCAGTGTCGTGGGAGGTCATGAAATTGTTGCTTGATTATTGATATCAACCTGTTTCTATCATTTTTTTTATCTGAATTACTCTACTTTTTATACATGTCTTTTTATGCTTTGTTCTCTGTAAGTACAATTCAGAATGCTTTTGTGATCAATTAAACTTTTCTTGATTGTGAATATCCTAATTGACCATTTCAAACGATGATAATGAACACCTTAATGATGGAATAACAAGAGCTGTGTTTAGAAAATCTCAAACAATAGTCGAGTCATTAATGCAGGTCAAACTAAGAATGACTTGAGCCGTGTAGAGATTGATGGCTTGATCTTCAAGTTCTGGGGAGAATGCAAAAGACTTCGTTTCCATCGGAAAGTGAATGGAGTTTTTGGAGACTCCTACCCTGATTAACTCGATCATTTTATGAGGTCAGGCATTTGAGAAAGTTAGCCCCATCTTGAACAAACGTTCATCAATAACACAATAATTGACTGATTGAGATTTCAACTCTTCCTCTACCAGGTCACTGGGTAGAACTCCTAAACCAAGAATGCTCTAATAGGATTTGATGCTTCTTGTTTTTTTTCCGATCCTGTTGGTAGTAGTTAATTAGCCTGTGAAGTTTTGCAAGTAGGCCTGGGTAAAAAAATCGATTAAACCAATCAAATAGGTTTGACACAAGTAATTTGTTTTGTTTGATTTTCTTTTAAATAAGACTATAGTGGTTTGGTTCAGTCATAGTTTGAAGTTTCAAATCGCTGGTTAATCAATCCAACTCACTTATATATTTACCTTTTTTTAAGACAAATAAAAATCAAAAGATAAGTTTTATTCTCATAACTATATCACGATTCACTCTTGATGTTGCCGATGAGCGATATTACTGAAATTTTCATTTCACAAGTTTATTATGTTATTCCTAGTTTTTTTCCACTCAAGCTATCAAATTACATAACATATAAAAAGGTAACAAAATTTTTAAGTTTTTCGTTAATCTGTTTCTAGTAACCTAATTTTATTTGTTAATCAATAATTCTTGTAATATTAAGTTATTTTAGTTCTTGTAATTTAATTGGGTCAAAACTTGGACAAAATCAGAATCAGAAGAAGAACTAAATTTAATGAATAACATAATTATGAAATGTCTACATAATTGGCAAAAATATAAAGGAGCAGATAATATAACTTGTTATTTATGCAATTGGTATCCAGTAAGAAAGCTTAGAGCTAAATGTTTAGAATATTATAAAGAATCACGTATAAAATGTTTAGAAGAAAAGAACCTTATTGAAAAAGAAGAAATTAATTCAGAAATTTTAAAAGAAAAAATTGAAATGTCAGAAATAAAAATTCTTAGGAAAAGAATAGAAAGTTTAGAAGAAATGCGAAAATTTATAATAAATAAAATAGAAATGTTAGAATATAATGATAAAAGAAAAACAATAGAAATAGAAGAACAAAGTCAAGGTACAGAATATAAAGAAAAAGAATATGTTCAAGTAATATGTAATCCAGAAAAACTTAAAAGTATTAAGGTAAAATGTTACATAAGAATAGGACAATATGAAATA
>NW_019253777.1:13008-14559 GCF_002742605.1 Olea europaea var. sylvestris
GCTCAATTCTTCGCATGCCGACAATCCAAATA
Source organism: Olea europaea var. sylvestris (assembly GCF_002742605.1). Lineage (NCBI taxonomy): Eukaryota > Viridiplantae > Streptophyta > Magnoliopsida > Lamiales > Oleaceae > Olea > Olea europaea. The sequence goes on from NW_019253777.1 coordinate 13,041, forward strand.
TGCAAGTGCTCGTTGTTCGAAAAATTGCTTAAATCCCTCGTACGTCATGAAGAAGCGGTGAGTTCAATCCAAAACGGTCGCTACATTTCCGAAATGTACTTATGGGCCCAAAACGGAAACCGCCTGCAAAAGTCACGCTCAATTCTTCGAACGCCGGCAATCCAAGCGTTGCAAATACGCAAGTGCTCGTTCTTCAAAAAATGGCCCAAATCCCTCGTACGTCACAACGAAGTGGTGAGTTCAATCCAAAACGGTCGCTACATTTCCGAAAAGTACTTAAGGTCCCAAAACGGACACCGTCTGTAAAAGTTACCCTCAATTCTTCGCATGCCGACAATCCAAATATGCAAGTGCTCGTTGTTCGAAAAATTGCTTAAATCCCTCGTACGTCATAAAGAAGCGGTTAGTTCAATCCAAAACGATCGCTACATTTTTGAAATGTACTTATGGGCCCAAAACGGAAACCGCCTGCAATAGTCACGCTCAATTCTTTCGAACGCCGGCAATCCAAGTGTTGCAAATACGCAAGTCATCGTTCTTCGAAAAATGGCCCAAATCCCTCATACGCCATGATGAAGTGATGAGTTCAATCCAAAACGGTCGCTACATTTTCGAAAAGTACTTATGATCCCAAAACGGACACTGTACGTAAAAGTTACGCTCAATTCTTCGCATGCCAACAATCCAAAAATGCAAGTGCTCATTCTTCGAAAAATTGCATAAATCCTTCGTACGTCATGAAGAAGCGGTGAGTTCAATCCAAAACGGTCACTACATTTCCAAAACGTACTTATGGCCCCAAAACGGACACCGCCTACAAAAGTCACGTTCAATTCTTCGAACGCCGGCAATCCAAGTGTTGTAAATACGCAACTGCTTGTTATTCGAAAAATACCCAAAATCCCTCATACGTCACGACGAAGTGGTGAGTTCAACCCAAAACGGTCTCTACATTTCCAAAAAGTACTTATGAGCCCAAAACAGACACCGTATGAAAAGTTACGCTCAATTCTTCGCATGCCGACAATCCAAATATGCAATTGCTCATTTTTGGAAAAATTGCTTAAATCCCTCGTACGTCATGAAGAAGCAGTGAGTTCAATCCAAAACGGTCGCTACATTTTCGAAATGTACTTATGGGCCCAAAACGGAAACCGCCTGCAAAAGTCACGCTCAATTCTTCGAACGCCGGCAATCCAAGCGTTGCAAATACGCAAGTGCTCGTTCTTCAAAAAAGGGCCCAAATCCCTCGTACGTCACGACGAAGTGGTGAGTTCAAACCAAAACGGTCGCTACATTTCCGAAAAGAACTTATGAGCCCAAAACGGACACCGTCTGTAAAAGTTACTCTCAATTCGTTGGATGCCGACAATCCAAATACGCAAGTGCTCGTTGTTCGAAAAATTGCTTAAATCCCCCGTACGTCATGAAGAAGCGGTGAGTTCAATCCAAAACGGTCACTACATTTCCGAAACGTACTTATGGTCCCAAAACGGACACCGCCTACAAAAGTCACGCT
>NW_019253777.1:16931-52108 GCF_002742605.1 Olea europaea var. sylvestris
GAGTCTGTGCACAGACCATCTTCTCTCCCAGAGGAAGTTTAAAGAATTCTGAGGTGACCATCTTCATTTCTTCGATTGCCTCTAACGCCCAATCATGCAGTTCAGGTTGGATTTCTTTCTTTAGTAAGACGGTCTGTTAAATCAATCGAATAGGTCACGAAAGCATAGTCGGTTTATGAATCAAGACTTTTTCGGGGAGTATGACCTTTCCAGACGAAGCGAGCTAATCTAATTAAGCGTATATAGCATTTCACCGCTCCACCGGAAATTCCCTCTGCCCCTTTTTTAAAATGACTGATTGGTCTGCTCAGCAAACGTACAAAGTGGCTGCTGGTGGGGCAGGGAGAATGGCTTATTAACATGCTCAATATCATTTGATTGAATAGTTGACCCAGCCCCTTGTTGTTTGAAGAAACCCTCGTCCATAGGTCAAATCGGATATGTAATTATTGGAATAATTGTTGGAGACTCAAATGATGGATATGCAAGCATGATAACTTATATGCTGTTCTATATCTCCAGATAGGAATCCAAAGATGAAGAGAGAAACAAAAAATATCACTACGGTATAAACGAAGAGTTTCAGAGTAAGCATTACACAATCTCGGTAAATATAAATGCCACGTTCAATGTGCTCGCCTAGACAACAGTACTGGATTACGATCAAAGAAGATAAATTAGTTAAAATATCGTCAATTATAGATATTACCTGAAAGAATCCCCATTCTTTACAAGCAAGATGAAGCTTCAACAACTCCTGATCATACACTCTAGATATTTCGGTATCTAGCTTGCTCATGTCAATCACTGGAATCTGCGAGGATTCATCGAAAGAAACTTTTTCGATCTCGAGTTCTGGTCGAACGTAGCGATGTGGGATGTCTTTTGAGTTGTGGGAAGATAGTTGCTGTACATTCTCAACAGGGAGCGAACCACCATATTCCATTACACTTTCCACCTCAGTTTCCATTGCTCAATAACCAGTGTCTAATTTGCAGTCCCCTTTTCTTCTTATATTTGTTTCATCAGCCTCAGATTTTAGTGTTGACATTTGTGGGCCTAGGAATTAACGATTTCTTGGCCGACTGAAGGAGAAGGCTCCAATTGAATAAGGACAATTAGATGACGAGCCATTGACAAATAATTCGGCAGACCCCTCTCTCCAATTAACGATCATATTTTGAACATCTTTCTGTCAATGAAAATCATATTTTTATTATTTGCACTTTGGTCCCTTAAAAACTGAGATGAGTATTTTGTAGGCCAAACTGCAGGCTCCAAAAATGAATTTTTTTTTTTTTTTCTCCGTCTTCAACCCAATCAAGAAAAATATGTATTTATTACCTTGTGCCTAGCTAATAAATTTGTCATGCATGAAGGAATAAACATGTTTGACGCAGGAGAGATGCTACAGAAATTCATCCAAAGATTTCCCACAAATCTGATGGGACAAGCACGGTACAGAGTGCAAAATGTAAAGAGTACTGCACAGTTATTTTGAATGAGGAAAAAAAATGAAAAACACTCTTTCGACTAAAAGCATGCAGCTTAACATTTGTAATATATATACATAATCAGTCATTTAAATAGGCTTCTCCAAACTGCCTGCCCTGGATCATCTGCCCGAGCTTCATGTAGAGATCGAGCTGCTCCTCGAAAGTAAGGTTCATCAATATCTACACGAAAGAGAGAAAATATCAGATCGAAATGCTCCCTGAAAGTAAGGTTCATCAATATTTACACAACAGAGAGAATATCAAGTGTTTTTGTCTTTTGAACTCACGATGAGTGTAGAAATATTACTTACCTGATCCATAAGCATCTCAATTGATATGCTCTGAGGTGCAACAAATGACTGATGATAGATATATGCAAATACAGCCATCACCATCTGCACGTTAACCACGCCAAACATTTGGCAAAAACGTTAAAAGAGAATCGAGGATCATATGGGTGCTTGTCCCTATTTTGACTCTTGTATTAGGAATCACACTAGGTGTACTTAACGTTCAACATATCAGCAACTCCCTCACGTTTAAGAATTCAATATATAAACACTATTAAGCTGGTGATTGGCGAATTGACAAAAGAAAGCTGGGTTATAAGGATCAGACGTTAAAGGGTGCCCTTTGCTTTGATTCATAGCCCCTTCTTTCCCAACTGGGAGAGAGACAGTTTATCGTCCTCGACAGGCATTTATTATATATAGTACATATCTTAATCTTCAATATTTCATATCTTAATCTTCACTATTTCACATCTTCATGACATCAGTTATATCAACAATTTAGATTATTGGAAGTAAGGCTTTAGAAGTAGAAGATATATAAATGGATCAGATTAAAATTTCCAAAAACACCATCAACATTGTAGTAAAAAACACCAGGGGAATTATTTTTGTACTATTTGAAAACAATTCAATCTAATATTGAAGCCTGATGAAGAAATGAAAACAAATAGAATAATTAAACACAACTGCGTAATGTTTATAATTCATGCAAACTTGCAAGTGCTCATCTTATCCTACAAGTTGTTATTGTCTAGCCTTCCATAATTCCAAAAAGATTATCGAAATGCCGTAAGACCAAGAAAGTTTTCTTCACTAGCGTCCAACACCAACTTCCTAAAGCCATCAAATTAATATAGTGTCAAGTTCCAAATAATGCCCCTGTTTGGTGTAGCTAAAAATTAGACTTTTAGTATAAAAATTGATGAATTGTGTGATTGAAAGTTCTAGGTCTTGTGAAATGTGTGGTTAAAATTAATAGCTAACTTTGACCTAGATTGTAATACACAACAAACGGGGCTATATATGACATACACATAGATGCAAACAATGATTTGACTAGTTCATTCAAAAAGAAATTTTGAATCGCAGGTTTAATATTGTCTAAACATGATCTCTTCACACTACAAAAGGAGGGTCCTTCATAGAATAAAAGGGCTCCAAAAAAAATTTAGAAGGAATGCCAGACAATGGAAAAAACAGACATGGGTACCACACAAGGTGACACATTTGAAGTCATTTATATCACAATTAAACTAAAATGACAAATAAGGTTCCCAATCCAGAAGAGTACCATAAAAGTTAGTACTGCACACATCTATAAACATGAGCGTGTGAGTCAAAATAACGTGGCAATGCATACATGACTAGCCAAGAGACTTGCATTAGTGCAACTAGGCCTCGAACTCACCTGGCAATCCATTCTATCAGTGATTCCACCATGCCCAGGAATACTATCACCAAAATCCTGCAGAAAAAAGAAAATATTTAAGAACTGCATGTGTCTTGTATACGAGGGGGTCTGCACAAACTGCCAAAATAAATAATAGTGTACTTAAATCTTAAAAGCTTAGCTCCAGTTGGATATATTAATGATATTGGACCTTGATCTTGAAAGCTCTTTTAAAGCCACTGGCAAAAAAGCCTCCAAATGGTGCTATAATTGATGCGAATAGGCCAAGCCACAATGCATGCCACTGTACTGGCAAAATAGGGAACTCTTTCCAAGGGAACTGCAAGAGGAAAGGAAAGGTTGATTTAGATAAAAGAAAAATTGAGAGTATATTTCATAAAAGCAATCCTATATTCTCATGCTTTCAAAAATGTATTTCCTTAATAAAGGCACCGTAGACAAAACAATGGTATGAGGACATAGATTAGTTAGAAAAAAGGGTTACCCATTGAGGAACCCATTCTGGCAGTGAACAATATTCTGGCTTAAAAAGTGGACCAGGATCACAATGAAGCCAACCAGTTGATAAATCCTACATGTCATAAGATCAAGAGAAAATCTTAATATTTAGTTCCAACAAAGATGACACTGTTAATTTTTCAACAGAGATGATTAGATATAAGCAAAAATACCTTCCTCGGACATGTTAGCCACTGATAACGACCATAGAAATTTGCAAGCTGCAAATGAGTGATAATAAATTCATCTCAGTTTTGCATATCACCAATCAAATATCTATTGCTATCTCGCTTTCTTCTCATACAATGTAAGATGGTTATGATCAGAAATTGCGCTAAAGAGGTACAACCAATTATACAGATCTAAATGATGAGCTCCAAACCTTTGATGTTTAAGTTCTCTCTCCCAAGACTTCCCCAAGAGAAATTACTTAAACATCTAGGACCAGGCTAGGAGTCAAAGTCAATGATACAAACTCAAAAATTAGAGTACTAAGGTTCATCTGGTATCTCGTCTTTCCCAATAAAAAGACAGATTGCTCACCACAAATGCAGATATAATAGTAGTAACAGATGCTCCGATAAAGCCCTCCCATGTTTTCTTTGGTGATAACTTGATCAAAGGAGTTCTCCCAAAGAAAAACCCGAAAAAGTAAGCAGCAATATCATTGATGATAATAAGTGACCCTGGAAGAAGAAACCTGCATGATTTTAATATATGTTTGAAGTTCTTCATCCAAGTTCAATTTTTCCAAATATAAATGCCAGGCTTTTATTTCAACTAATAAATCGTGCATGCTGATATTGCGGTTAATCACCAAATGCGATCAAGGAAAGTTTTAGTGTCAGGGTTTTGGCAAAAAAGTCCAGGAAGAACCTATCTAGCAAAGTCTAAAAGATGCTCCAACTATGGAGAAGACAAATTAAAGACACCTTTCTTACCTCCCAAAAGAATAAGGTTTTCTTGGGTAAATTGTGCCTGCCATCCCCAACCTATACCTCCTTCGGCACATATACCCCCAATTTTTGTTTCTTGGCAATTTATCCCAACCTTTTACAAATTAGCGGGCAGCATCCTCCTAATGTTTTCCATCCAGAATGGATGTTAAGTATGTAGGAAGTCAAAACTGTCCTTAAATTTGAATTTAAAAAAAAAAAAAAAAAAAAAAAAAAACATACACAAATTAAAAGGGAACAAGAGAAAAAGGAAAAGAAAAATGTTCATCATATTCATTGAGCAAAAGGTCTTAACCACCATCATTGTTGCCAAGCTGCAGTCTCCAACTACCACTATTTTTTATTCACTTTGTTGAAGTTCATGTTCATAGATCTGATTTCAATGGATTTGATTCAAACATGTTCACGCATATATGTGACAAGATCTTTCCTCATGGTTTTGTCTGCCATGCCCTGTGCTTGTAAATAAAAAATGTGGCTGTGGAATAAGATATCTATTGTGATAAACCATGTGGTCAGAAGAACCGTTGAAGGCACCTTTCCAGTAATGATTTTGTTCACTCTGTCCTCTTTTTAATATAACATATTTGTGATTTTGGTGAAGTGGTTGATATTTCTTTTTAGTGGTATCGAATTAATGTTTAATTGTTCCTTGCTTAGATATATATATTTTTTTTTTGTTCAGATATGTTGTGATCTCGGTACAATGAATTGATGTTTCATTTTCACGGTATTGAATTGATGTTTAAGTCATCTTGCAGCTTTGATGAGTTTTTTGTTCAGATATTGCTCTGGAGTTCACTGCAATTAATGCTGAAAATGGTGATACTGATGAAGATGATTACCAACCAATTTTATTTTATTTTCAAAACTTTTGTGTGCATGTGTGGGTATATATTTTCTTGTTTATTAAAATTTAAGGCCAGTTTCGATTCTCTACGCCTACTTAATAGCTATTTTGGACGGAAACCATAGAAGGATGTTGACCGCTAATTTATGAAAGGCTGGGGATACAATTTCCCAGAAGCAAAGATTGAAGTGTGGAAGTCCCCAAGTAGATAAAGGTTGGGGACAGAAGCCACAATTTACCCTATTTCTTTCGAGGTGTAATTCAAAGTCAATGCATTCACTCAAAAGGAATTTATCTTGGATCTAACCACATTTTTTAAATATAAATGCGAATAAAACATGGACCTGGCCACATTCTATGCTACAATCTTATTAATTGAAGTAGAAAGTGAAAAAAAATGTGAGAGAGAGTGAGAGAGACTTGAAGTAATGAACAAGATTAAGAGGGGTACAAGTGTTACCAGAAAATTCCTTCAAAAATATTTGCCACAGTAAAGGAGGACTGTGTGAACACCACAATCAAAATCATATGCGTCCATGCATATTGACTAAACTGATACTTGTACATCTTCTTCTTTAGTGTAAGAATAAACCACATAAAACCTGATGTCAACAGGAGAGAAAAAAATCATTGGCACTTTTCCAGTGTAGCAAAATACAAATCTTAAATGAGATACCTTACATGATGGAAAAATACCAGCAAGTAAGAAGAAAACTCAATAACGATCATATGCTATTTTATTTCCAACATATTAACTGAAAAGATTTACAAAAATACTGCATAGAACAACACCAATTTAGCATCATCTACAACCCAAGCAAGCATAATTTAGCAAGAAGCTGCTCAGCACTTATATTTCCTCAAAACGATTCATGAGAGAACACCCAAGAGTCGAATAATACCAACCAGCGATATACAAGAAATAGCAGGTAACCATATGATACTTGATAAATCTGCTAACGAGCTGATACAAAAATTTGTCTGAAGTAACAGTATTGGCGAGCCTCTGATTGAGAATACGACCGTATACAAACAGCATTGCTGTGAAGAAAAAGTGCCTAAGAACAAAAGAAGAGAATCACAAAAAATAAGAATAGCAAGTATTAGCAAAGACCAGATAAATCTAAAGAAATTGTATAACAATAGATGTGAGAAATGTAAGCCAATAAATTAAATTAACTCCATCAACATAGCATTAGATCTTGGGCCAAATTTGGCGGGTATTTGGAGAACGAAACAGACATGACTCCATGACATTGTAAAACAATCAGAAGGTCAGCCATGGGTACAATGGCAAGTGATTAGATAGCAAGTGGCACAGAAAATCGCAAATACCTTATCACAGATCAGTTTCGGTTACAATGTGCTAAAGCCAGTCCAAAATAATGTCTATGGCTAAGCCTAACAATGTGCTCAAATACATGATTCTTCAGATAATGCTCTATGCATTAAAGCACCCTGTGGTGAACATTTCCTAACAAGTTTCAAACGGTAACTCATATTGAAGAGGTCATCTCTGCATGATATAAGACACTCAGAACAGATCATGCTTCTTCATATCATTCTATCATTGAATCACATGAGTCAGCAAAAAAGGAAGATTATGTTTAGCAAAGCAGGATGCAAAGAATTGATTGTAAGAAGTGACCTATATTGAGAAGTGGAAGAGCAGATAGAAAATACTCAAGTCAGAGAAGATAGAGAAAAAGAAAAAGAAAAAAAAAAGGAATGACAAGATGGAGAAAATGCAGTAAATCACTTAGGGCTTGTTTGAACCCCATTTTTGGGTCAATTAGGCTTTGTAATAGGGAATTTTGGAGAATGTGTAGTTAAAAAGTAGGGAAAAGTTTGCTTACATGTAAAATTATTTCATTGAAAGAATGTTTGATTGAAAATGAGTTTTCGTAGAATGGGGCTCAAACAGGACTTAGTGCAACGTAATTGACCAAGAAAAAAAAAATAACGACGAATTGCAACCGTGGATGGGAAGTTAACAAGAGCCCATGTTCCTATGAATACATGCACACTCACTAGCACGTGTCAATTTTCATCAGTGCATGTTTCTTGTTTGCTTGTTTCAGTTTTCATTTAACAAGATACAGCCAATATTTCTAATACATAAAAGTTTGCAACTTGAAGAGCAGCCTTCGTTCATTGAAACAATGTAATACTAGGCATAGATGCAAATGCTTTCTCCAACGCTTCATGTTGGGAGGAATGACAAGAAATACCATATAAACTTGGCCCATCTTTGTGAACAAAGATGATTTCTTAAAATAGAAAATATGCCGTCTCCGACGTTCTTTTTTCCAGATCACGATCAACAGACTGAATAAGTTCAAATGCCTCTCTATTTAAGAAGATTTAAAAGGATTTAATAATGTCGGGACAAGTTTCCAACTAAACATGAGCATAAAGAGACAACGATATAATAAGGTCCTTATAAACCAGCCACGAAGAACATTCAGCAGCCAGGCTAAGTTTAAATTTAAATTGAGCTTGAAACCCACACAATGCCACACCCAAGAATAACATAAGCATCAAAATACTTACAAAGCTCGATGCTTAATATTCAGTTAAGAAGCAGAAAGAAGCTAACTTTCCTCACCAATTTAAGAGCCTGAAACCTGGGAGGCGACGTTCTTCATGTGCCCTCCTTAGTAAATTGAACAGTTCTTTTGCCATAAAGATTTGGATAACCACCACCATGGCCCAGATGTAAAGGTGACCCAAGTATATTATGAAGACAAAGCCTCCAATCATCCAAACAGATGAATATAAACGGATTAACATCGACTTGTATTTCTTTCTATCATTAACGAGTAAATAGCTGCCATTTGTTTCAATAGCTTCCGGAGGACTCTATAATAAATTAAGTGGCAATCAGACAAAAATTCTGAAACCCCAAGTCCCAAAGAATGCAATATATAGGTAAGACTAAAATTTCTTTTAGATTTGAATTTAGTAACAGACAAGAAATAAAATGAAACCATTGCTCCCAATTCTCTCCATTAGAAATAAGAACTGGATTACACTTATTGAGAACTACTAATGATCTGAGCAACGTACGAAGCAGATTACTCAAGCTTGCATGTTGATTCTAAGCCCCTGTTTGAGCGACATTTTTACCTCATTAAAATGAAAAATATGACCGTTATCCATCACATCAAGCCATCATTTTTGAATTTCTATCTCTGGTGTGGGGTCCATAACGGCTCTATTTCTCATTCTCATTCTCATTATAATGGGGCTCAAACAGGCTCTAAATTGTTCCTCTTGGAGAAGACCAAGTTCATAGCATTTTCTTTAATTTGTTTATCTACTTCAGAGCCAAACAGATGGTAGATTTCCCAATAGCTCCCTACTGCAGTTTCTTTCTAAAAAAAATTACATATCATGATCAAGATGCAAATGTATAATAATTAGCAACTTAAAATAAAACAATGAAAAACGGAAGTTGCTTAGAAGCCCTAAACATTAACAATGCAAAAGATTTTTTTTTTTTTTTATTTATTATTTTTTTTTTTTTTTCTCGAAAAGGCATTAGCAAACAAACACCAGATACTGAGGTATACTTACCAGCAATAATACAGAAGATAACTGAAGTATATCAGCATTAAATTTTATCAGAGAAAATAACTAACCTCATTTGAACCTCTACGTCGATGTAAGTGCCCAGTAGGCACATTAGATGTTGAAGGGCCACCAGAACCACTATCTTGTTGCATAGTATCTCTTTTCAACTTAAAACTCCGTTAACAATTCTTGCATAAATATTTTGAGCTTCAATACTGTGTTGTTAGCCTCACTTGAACATCTGACTGGAAGAAATAAAAAACAAAGTGAGATGAAAAGGAAGAATAATCCTCATAATCTCTGTCCTAGTTCAGAATAATGATAAAGCTTCCAGAATGAAGTTAGACAAAGCATAAAAAGAAAGAAACCAAGCAAAAGTAGGCAGTCCAATTCAAATTTCCCCCATAAGTTTCACTCTGGTTTTCCTTCAGTTCTGGACCTGACCTATGACGTTAAGATTAAATTTAAAACAAAAATTCAAAAACATATATTTGTAAATTTAAATCCTTCAATATATATATTCTTTAGTATTTTGCTTTCTCCAATGCCTTCATTTGGTTCCAAAAGCAAAAAATTCATCTTCTTAAATGCAAATTATTTTCTTTTCCAATCTGGTTCCAAGCTCCTAACAATGGTTAGAGAACAGCATTCGCATCTGACATACTTTCAACAGATAAAACCAGGCCTAGACTCCATTTAATAAAATTATGCACATGTTATGTGACAGGAATGTTAAAATCAAGATTTAAAAGATATATACACTTGACCATCCCTCCCTACCAGCTTATGCTTTTTGAAATTCATTTGTATTTTTATATGTAATCATTTTTTTATTTTTTTATTATTATTTTTTTTTTTTGGGTCTCTTTCAAAAGAATTGAAGTGTATACAGTTGCGACTTAGCTAAAAATGCATCATCATTGGAAACAAAATTTACGTTTGCTTAAACCCAATCTAGAAAATCTAAACCGTGATGAACAAAATATCAATTCCTAAACCACAAACTAAAGAATGCCCATACGTTGCAAAAACAAGACATTACAAATAACAAGGAGAATCATAATCATAATGAGCAGAAAATTCTTGCAGTAGAGAGGTAAAAGAAAAGGAAGATAGAGAGAGACTGACCAATAGTGGGCTGCTAAGTCTAGAAGAGGAGAAAAATAACACAGAAGCTACGCCAGAGGGATCTGAGCTTTATGTGCCGTAGTGAGTGTCTGTTTGAGTATTTTGGATGGGGAAAAGTGACTTGAGAGTCCGGAGTTCTAGAGGAAATTTGAAACATAAACTTGGCGCCTGTTTGAGCCCATCAGTTTCTTGTAATGTATTATAAAATGGTAAATTGTTGAAAAATATATGATTAAAAAAGAAAAAAAAATTGATTTGTATATAATATTATTTTAATAAAAAATGTGTGGTTGAAATTGAGTACGATAGAAAAATGACAATGCTGCAGGTATAGAATTTTTTGACAAAAACAACTTTACAGACGATACATGGCGCGACATTATTGAAAGATAAGAAAAAAGAAAGAAAACAGTCCAATCATATTTTGCCACGTCAGTGTTGATACAAGTCCTGCTAAAATTTTCCTGTATTCATTGCTTTATTGTAGAAGAAAAATGAAAAAAAAAAAAAAAAAATGGGGCTCAAACAGAGGCATGCGCAATCATTTGAATTTTTAGTTCATTTTCAATCCACTTTATCTAACATTGATTTATCTCACTTGGATAAGTGAATTGAATATAACAAAAATAAAAAATCCCTATAAATAGAGGCGAGAAAAGGGATCATATTCCCTGCTTCAAATCTAATCCGATTTTTATTTTTATTTTATTTTGTTCTATGGTTAGAACAAAATTTAACTTAATTTCAAATTTTTACTACTCTTTCACATTTTTTTCTATAATTTATGTTCATGTAATCTATGCAACACTTGCTAAATTTATTTTAAAATATGTAATGAGTAACTTAATTAAAATAACTTTGCAAGACAAGTATCTTCTATACTTCAAAAAAAAAAAAAATAGTTGAATAATTAAAGTGACAAATTCGATAGTCGATAGAACGGAATTTAAGAGGCTATTTGGAAGTAATTTTGAGAATTGATTTTTTGATCGTTAGGAGAAAAGTGTGGTCCACCTGTGAGAGAAGAAGTCAAATATAACGATTGAAATAGTAAAATAACGATCAAGAAACTAATTTTTTGGATAAAAAATCAGGCCCAAACAGCCCTTAAGATAGAATTCATTGGATTAAGAGAATAAAGTTCCCATGTTGGCATTTTATATTCATGAGCAAAGGATCGTGCGCAATCCATCGTACCTTGGGAGCCTGGAAAAGGAAGTGGTGAGGGAAAAAGTAATGGCAAATATCATCTGCGGTCATTGAGTTTTTAGTGAATTTTCAATTGGATCACTGAACTTAATTTGTCTCAATTGACTCCTAAATTTCAATTAGGTCAATGAATTCAGTTCTCTACTTTGAAAAACTGACCATTTTGTCACCTGCCATCTTTCACTTTGATGACAATTCGTAATATTACAACAATTTTTTCACGTAATTATTACGTAAATTCAAATTACTACCAAATATGTCATAAAAGTATTCAAATGAAATAACAAGTCTTTTAGCCTTGTGCTCTTGTGTGGGTGGAGGGGATGGTCGGTCTATTGGAGAGGGCAAAGTATCATGAGAATTCTAGAGTATATTTGAACAAAGGTGGAGAGACGGCCAAAATAGTATTATTAACTATTTTGCTTAAGAATTAAAATTTCAATTGATTTCTTAAAATTATTTCTTCTACGAAAGTTGAATAGATTAAAAACAGGAACACCTACAACACCAATTTAGAGGTGCACCTATTTTGTTTGATCGAGCGTTTTTAATTATTAACATCGTCGCATCAAAATTATCAACCAAATAAGCAATGTTGCCATACGCCTCAGCTGAATCGTTAAGTTTAATAAGTTATACGCGTTTGAGTGACTAATAAAGTAGCGACTTGTTAATTTGGTGATTAAAATAATAATAATTGAGAACTAATATGACACATTTTACAGTTTTGGTAGTCATGAGTAAATTATAATGTGCTTTGTCCTCGTATGCAATCCCATCATACCGTGAGAATCTGGAAAAAGAAAGTAAAGAAAGTAAAGGTAGAGTGAGCTTCTAATGTAAAATCGTCCAGTGTGATTCCAAAATAGTTCGTCCAAAAGAGATCTCAAGCTCTTTGAAAATGTTTTGAAAACCTTAAAAATAGTTTTGAGTCTTCAATTTGGAATGTGCACATCTAAATTTACGTATATGCTAATAACAATCTACATAACAATTTAGAAGGCAAATTGAATAGATTTCTCAAATCGTTCAAGACAAACAAGCCGCTTTCAAATTTGTCTAACAGTTGCACGCTAAAGAAGATTTCTCGAGTCGTTCAAGACATTCAAGACGAATTAAATAGATTTCTCATGTTTATACTTTTGCACAAACCAATGTTTACACATGAAGCAAACAATTGCAAAACCGATATAAAATGCTCTAATGTTTGCGAAACACAATGTGAATAAACCTATTCGACATTGATTTAATCTAAAATATATTTTGTGAACGTAACGTCGGTGACTCACACTGTCTTTAGCACATTTCAACCGGCAATAAAATAAATGGAAAATAGCAAAGGACGTCCCCTATCTTTGATGCCTATTTCACCTTGGTTCTCAATTTTCAAATTGGAGCATTAACATCCTTAATCTTTCATTCCGGTAGGACTTTGGTCCTTAATGGGCTATTTACCCTTATCTTTAGTTAACTGGCTAAACTTTTTATGAAAAAAGAAAACTTACTCTTTTTTTCCTCGTAAATGAAAAAAAAAAAAAAAAAGAATGAAAAGGGAAGAAAAAAGAATATTCACCGAAAGAGACAATTTGGAAACCTAGATGCGATGAAAAAAAATAATTGGCACCTAAGCGAGACAAGTGTTTACGTTTGAGGACTATGTCAACGATCCATCACTTAAATGTCTTCAATCCTTCCTTTTCAATGTTTCTTTGAAGACTTCACGTCGCATTAATAGGTTTGTTGATATATTTTTTAAACGAAAAACACCCAAATCTTAATTGATATTGAATTCTACGAGCAATAAATTTACAAAAGATTAGGTTGGCGATCACCCAAATAGACAAGCTAACCATTATGAATGCCTGTTTAGCTAGGACATATGCCACTACACTAGCTTCTCACTTGTGTATGTATAACATATATGGTCACTCTAAAATCTCAAGGTTTATATTATTTTACATATATTTGTATATAAAAATTAGAAAGGAATTTCTCTAATCAATTAAATTTTTTGCAAATAGCCTACTATCATACAAGGATGTTTATAATTCAATGATTTCTTTTTGGCACAACAATTTTGATTTCTTGCACTATATTTTAATTGTACTAAAGATTTTTAATTTTTTCTCACAATAGCACTTATATCCCTAACCATTTTTCATGTCATTTTTATTCTCAAACCTTTTATTGTATCTTTCATTGTATTTGATAATAGTTTTATATTCAGAAACCCATAGAAATGGCGTAAAACAACTTATTTTCTCATCGTATTTTAAAAAAATAATAAATAAATGAAAAGTACGAAAAATTTATTTTTTTATCATTTCAAAGCATGAAGACAAAATATTTTGATATAAATCACTATTAGGGATGAGATGTACTGATTAATAGAAAATCAAAATTAAGTATTCGACCAAAAAGTTTAGAAAATAATTGCTACAATGAAAAAGATTAAGAAGCTTAACTACAATTAAAATGTGGTGTATGAAATAAAAATTGTGGTGACAATATAACTACCTTTTTTTTTTCATCACACCTTTTAACATTTTTCTATTTACTAAAATGACCATAAGTACATCGACATAAATAAGTACCCCATTCATATATATCTGTTATTTCCATCTTATGGTATTTCCCAATTAAACTCTTTACCTCAACCATTAGTTGCACACTTGAACCCACAACCTTATGTTTTGTATGCTATTTTATATTTTTCGAGCTTCTTGTTTCATTAAGAAATGTCTTGTTGCTTCGCATGAAAAATATAAAGTCATAGACACAAAAATAAATAAATCGTGGTGACAGTATAACCACACTAACTACTATAATAAATGAAGACAAATAATTCTACATAAAACGCAACAATAATACTAACAAACACATGATATAGTTGTTAGATGGACAATAATTGTGCCGGACCATCGCCACATTTAATTCATGGTCCTCGACTATATTATGTGAATTATTTCCGAACGTAGCTAATTTTGGAGAACGTGTTTCAAAAATGACGAGAATTAATTTCAGAAATCCAAGGTTAAATTCTTGATATACATGCATTTTATTTAAAATATTTGTCTTCGTTTATTATTATAATGAGGTGGTTATGTTGCTACCAAGATATTTTTCCTTTTTTCTTTTTTTATAATACAACAAAAATATTTTCGGTAATTAAGAATCAATTCATTCTTGGGCATGTTTTTCATGTCAAAGCAACACACCATTCATAATTGGAAAAAAAAAAATGAGGACCGAATATATATCCATTTTACTAAGTTATTCAGTAATTCCTTTTGGTTATCGCCTTATTCTAGTCGATCTTAGTATTGGTGTTTTTTATCGCTGTTTCAAGTCTTGCTCCCGTTGGGCTTCTTATGTCGGGATATAGATCAAATAATAAATATTCGTTTCTAGGTGGTTTAAGAGCTGCTGCTCAATCAATTAGTTATGAAATACCATTAACTCTATGTGTATTATCAATATCTCTACGTGTGATTCAGTGAGACATAAAATTTCCCTATTTCTTTTCTTTCTAGTAAGAAAGTTAAATGAGTTGAATATATATATTTTTTCTTTTTTATTCAGTGAGACTGTTTACCCCAAGATTGGTTGATTAGGCATTATGGCTTGAAACAGATTCAAAAGATCAATAATATTAAGGTACTTTGATATTGAGATGGGACAATACTTTGAATCAAAGAATAATCAATAATATTAAGGTATACTGTTTCCTGCTTAGGCTAATAGATCCAAGAAAAATTTATATATCCTTGATTCAAAGGAGAGAAATGAGTTTGGATATAATGATGATTCATAAGAATTTAACTGTTCCAGAATTGATGAAAAAGGGAATATTGATTATCGAACCCATTCGTCTCTCTATAAAAAACGACAGACAGTTTATTATGTATCAAACCATCGGTACTTTGTTGGTTCATAAGAGTAAGCACCAAACTAATCAAAGATACCGAGAGCAAAGATATATTGCTAAAAATAATTTTGATGAATCTATTCCACCACATGAAAGAATAACAAGAAATAGAGACAAAAGTCATTTGGATTTGCTTGTTCCTGAAAATATTTTTTCATTTAGGCGTCATAGAAAATTAAGAATTCTAATTTGTTTCAATTCAAAGAATAGGAATGATGTAGATAAAAATCCTCTATTTTGCAACGAAAAGAATAGTAGCCAAATAAAAAGGGGACAATAATCACCTTGATAGAGAGATAAATCAATTAATGAAATTGAAGTTCTTTCTTTGGCCTAATTATCGATTAGAAGATTTAGCTTGTATGAATCACTATTGGTTTGATACCAATAATGGTAGTCGTTTCAGTATGTTAAAGATATACTTGTATCCACGATTAAAAATTCGTTGATAGTACATTTTTCCTATATATCATCTACTATATAGGATATATGAAAGCAAATAAATACACACATCACACGTCCTATCTTACATTTCATTCTAAATATCCAATAATAAATGAATAAAGTATCAATTCGATTTAGAAATGAATCAATAGAACCCTCTTGATTTTAGGTCTAAATTCTTCGCTTTTGTGAATATGAAAATGTACCAATCCTTTTCTCTCCCTATCTAAATCTAATTTTCAATTGGATTGATTCATTTGAATTGATAAAATTAGGAGTTCATAAAGAAATTTGAATTAGATTATTGTACATACCACATTAAAATAAATGACATTATTATTATTGATCGGTAAAATTCATATCTGTAAAAAGGGAGAGGAGGCTTTTTTTTTATGGTAAGAAATTCATTCATTTTGGTTATTTCTCAAAAAGAAAATGAAGAAAACAGAGGATCTGTTGAATTTCAAGTATTCAGTTTCACCACTAAGATAAGGAGACTTACTTCACATTTGGAATTGCACAAAAAAGACTATTCATCTAAGAGAGGTTTGCGAAAAATTTTGGGAAAACTTCAATGATTACTGGCTTATTTGTCAAAAAAATAAATAAATAAATAGAGTATGTTATAAAGAATTAATTGATCGGTTGGATATTTGAGAGACAAAAACTCGTTAAATTAAAGAGTTATATCATTTAAACTTATGCATTTTAATTTTGATGAACTTGTTTTTACTTTCAGCCATTCATGGAAGAATGACTTGGTAAAAAACTTATGATTGCACCAACTACAAGAAAAGACATCATGATAGTCAATATGAGTTCTCACCACCCATCAATGCATGATGTTCTTCGACTTATCGTTACTCTCGATGGTAAAGATGTTATTGACTGTGAACCTATATTGGGTTATTTACACAGAGGAATGGAGAAAATTGTGGAAAACTGAACAATTATACAATATTTGCCTTTTGTAACATGTTGGGATTATTTAAGTACTATGTTCACAGAAACAATAATTGTAAATGGACCCGAACAACTAGGCAATATTCAAGTACCTAAAAGGACTAGCTATGTCAGAGCCATTATGTTGGAGTTGAGTCGTATAGCTTCCCATTTGTTATGGCTTGGTCCTTTTACGGCAGATATTGGGGCACAAACCCCTTTCTTCTATATTTTTCGAGAACGAGAATTGATATATGATCTATTCGAAGCCGCCACCGGTATGCGAATGATGCATAATTATTTTCGTATTGGAGGAATAGCTACTGATCAACCTCCTGGATGGATAGATAAATGTTTGGATTTTTGCTATTATTTTTTAATAGAGTTCTAAAAATAAAATTGTGTATTTAAGTGTGTAATGAACTGTTTAGGTAAAGAGTTGAACTGGGTTGGTGTCCATAACATTAAAATACGGGAGGAAAAGATATATAATTGTAGAATGGGATGATTTTTTACGTCATTTTACTCATGATCGTTTAGTAAATAGGAAAACAAAATGTATAAAATTGTGATGAAGCCAAAAAAAATTAAAAATAAAATAAAATAAAATAAAAAATGTCGTGACAATATAGTCACCACTTGATGTGTCTTAAAGTCTTCATATAGACATTGAAAATGAAGGATTTTTGACATTAAGTGATGATTTATTGACAAAGACGGCAAAAACATAACCATTTGTCTAATTTGAATGACACATTTATTTATTTAGTTTTGTCGCATTTTCGGATTCCAAACGAGCTCTTTTATAACATAAAAACATTTACCAATCGTCCAAACATCTCGAACGGATCTGAACACCCCCAACGGCTCTAAGCACCCCTAGTGGTGGTTCTCAACACAACATCCTTAATGATTTTATCAGTGAGAGTGTCAAAGTGATTAATGTGCCAAAATCCTTGTGTCATTGGTTGATGATATGTTCATTGGCAATATCAATTTTTAGGTCATCAATTAATATTAACTAGTAAATATATTTTACTATGACTAATGAAATTGTATATTAAAAATCCTTCAAACAACTTGTGAGTTGAATTATCAAATTATAATAGAAAGAAGCACGTTGGGTCAAAAATTTCATGGAGGATTGTTAATACATTTAATAAGAAATCTATTTTTTGTGTAGCGGTGATTTGAGACATATATGTTTTAGACATAATAATCAATTAATTTTGTTAACTCAATGGATCACTTGCAAATCCAGACAGGTTATCTAAAGAGTGAATATACTGTATATCGAGGGAAATTAGTTAAAGCCTCAAAATGAAAATCTAACATGACGACCGGAGATCCCACGAACTAGGTTCAATAGAAAAACTAGTTATGAATGACTAGATGAGAAGTATTTAAGAATTTAACTAGCTACATTTCTATTATACGAATAAGTATTGCCTACAGAGATCCACATCAACCTCATAAGTGTTTCGTTCCACATTTCTTCCTTGATGATATTTGGTCTCGAGACTCAATATTAGTGTTTGGCTTAGCTTAAAATAAATAAATGTGTTTGTGTAGAAATAAACTTTGTAGTTAATTTTTGAAACAAATGTTTTTTTAAATTATTTTATATATGGTATATCCAAATGTATTTGGGAACAAATTTTTATTGCTAATTTAAATTAAGTTTTATTATGCATTTATAGGGTTCTAAATTCTTTGCCTAGAAACTAGGTTGCTTGGAGTTGGAGTGCACAAGTGACTGATTTTGACGTCGAACTTTATATAATTTGGCAGCTCTACTTACTCATTATTGTATTAGGAGCTAACCAGAGGCTAATAAGTTTTAGACTTATACTAGTCTTATTTCATCTCTTTAATATCTGCTTTGTAAGATATTATTTTTAGTTTATCGGCCTTGATTTAGACTTATACTAGGCCATTAAATTTTAATTTACATTTAAATTCATTTATAAGACGGTGTAGGTAACAATACACGACGAGAAAAAAGATATATATTCCCGATTTGGCAGAAGTCAGTCATTAATTAATTTTAATTACATATTTTATAGGATTCACAATTTTTCAATCATGTATTTCATCAATTTTTTTTATCAAAATCTACCAAAAGTTTGCTTTTAATTCCCACCAAACAAGGGCATCATGTGTAATGAGGTAATCATTTATAATATTTTACTTATGGTCATTTTAATAAATAGAAAGAACGTTTAAAAACTTGGTGAAAATAATCATGGAAATATAACCATTCCTCATCCTCACTGTTTTCTAAAGAAATTAAATGATTAGAGAAATTACTTCCTAATTATTATATAGAAATATATTCAAATGTGGATTTTAATGTGACCATATATAAATTACGTAAAATAGCACATGAAACTAATGTAGTGGCACGTGCCATAGTGAAATAGGCAATCGTAAAGAGGCATTATGTCTATCGGGAGATCGTCAACCTAAATTTTTGTATATTAATTGCTCTTGGAATTCAATGAATAAAATTTGGGTATTTTTTTGTTCAAAAATAAATATACATCACATGTAAATACCTTAGTCAACAAACACGTGATTGTGTCATGTAGGGGTGAATTCAGGATCAAATCAAAAAATTTAAGTCGGGCAAATATGTCAAAATAATAAAAAATAAATAAAATTACACAAATGTGCTGAGGAATAGATCCGCCCCTGGTGTCACGTAGTCTTTAGACAGACAAGTTATTATGTTTGGGGACTTAAGTTGAGAATTTCCCAAAATAGTGTGATTATGTGAGCTAAATTTCCAAGGCGCTCTAAGCCCTTGTTTGAGCCACATTTTGGAGGAGAAATGCATTTTTAAATAGTGTGTTGATGGGAAATGTGTAGTTAAAAAATAAAGAAAAATTTTAAATTTACGTGTAATATTATTTTATTGAAAAATGTGTGATTAAAATAATATTAAAATACTATAGAATAATGTATATTTCCCAAAGAATTGACCTCAAACAACGGCTAAATTCCACATGAAGTTGTGGTCATAGTCACGTTTTAAGCATTAGAAGATTTGAAGGACCCAGAATTACCTATAAGTAGACCGGTTTTTTCCCAATCTCAGTAAATAGAAAGAACGTTTAAAAGCTTGGTGAAAAAGATCATGGCAATATAACCATCCTCATCCTTATAGTAGGCTATTTTCTAAAGAAATTCCTTTCTAATTATTAAATACAAATATATGTAGAATAATATATACAAATATATTCAATTGTGGATTTTAATGTGACCATATGAAGTTATGAAAGAATAGTAGGTGAAACTAATGTAGTGGCACATGCCCTAGTGAAACATGCAACCGTAAAGGGGCATTTTGTCTATTGGGAAACCGTCCACCTAAATTCTTGTATACCGATTGCTCGCATAAAAATTTAGGTATTTTCCGTTCAAAAGTAAATATACATCACACTTAAACGCCTTAGTCCATAAAAAGTAAAAATGTAATTATGTCATGCAGGGGTGGATTTATGATTGGATTTAAAAAAATTTCAAGTCGGACTAATATGTCAAAAAAAATTCACAAAAAAAGACAAATATCTTTTATATTTTTTTATAGATGATAATACAAATGTATGTAATTTCGAGAATCTAGCACATTTAACACACTAAAATTATCTTCAAAATAACACAATTCGTGCATTGCATGGGCAAAAACTAATCTATACAATAAAATTAGGAAGGAATTTGTCTAATCAATTAAAATTTCACAAAATAGCCTATTATAATACAAGGGTGTCTATAATTCCATGATTTCTTTTTAGGTAATTATATTCGCATAACGATTTTTTTATTTCTTGCACCATATTTTAACTGTACTTAAGATTCTTATTTTTTGCTCATTATAGCACTTATGTTCCTGAACATTTTTTTATGTCATTTTTATCCTCAGACTTTTTTATAATTAGTTAATACATTTTGTATTTGATAACAGTTTTTATGTCCAAAAGTCCATTGAAATGACGTAAAATAACTTATTTTCTCACCATATTTCTAACAAATATATAAATAAAAAGACGAGACGAACTGATTAATAATAAATCAAAAATAAGAATTTGACAAAAAAAAAAGTTAAGAAAATAATTGCTACATTGAATAAAGATTGCGGAGCTTAACTACGATTAAAATGTGATTTACAAAATAAAAATTACAATGGTAATATAACCACCCTTTCTTTTTTCATCACACAAACATTTTTTCCTATTTTTAGTAACATGACCATAAGAACAACGACATAAATAAGCACCCCATGAAAAGGATCCTTGATCTTAGCCATATAATCTTGGTCAGACTACCAGTCTACAGAAGCAAATCATGGACTGTTAATCTCATCTCTAAAATCATGGATAATCTAGGCCAACCCCTAGACACGGCAAGAGTAAGTATCGTGCGGATTGTAGCTGGTTTGACTACAGGAGAAAAAGTTTCTTTATAATCCAAGCCAGGTCGTTGGTAGAACCCTTTAGCCACTAATCTGGCCTTATAACGATCAATATTGCCATCTGGTTTTCGCTTGATGCGATACACCCATTTGCAACCAATGGGATTATGATGAGGAAGTTTCTCGACAAGGGTCTAAGTTCCATATTTCAATATGGAAGTGAATTCCTCACTCATAGCCTGGCGCCAAAGAGAATCCTTCATGGCCTGTGATACACAAGTGGGCTCAAGAGCAGGTGGCAGTGAATGTTTAGACACTTGGTATATCTGCTTGGGTCAGTAGCTATTATTCATGGCTCGTGTAATCATACCATGAGTACGGACCGGTGCAGCAGGCTCTGATGGGCCAGATGTAGCACTTAGGTTACTATCCAGAGAAGTGGCTAATGTAGTCTGCGAAGGACTCGGATCCAAGGACTGTTGCTGAGAGTGATGTGAACGAGTTGGGTTTGGGGAGAACTCAACAACAGGATTAGAGGATAGGTTGGGCATATCTATTAGAATAATAGATAGGTGGGGCGAGACCACAGTGGGTGGACTCGTGTGGATAGGCTCAAAAGGTGGCTTTAAGCAGAGAGAGGGGAATTCATTTTCGTTGAATTGTACATGGCGGGAAAGATAAAGTCGAGATGTTGCTAAATCTAAACACTTATATGCACTCTGAGAGGTAGAGTATCCAAGAAAAATACAGGCACGAGATTTGGAGTCTAGCTTATGACCAGTATAGGGTTTAAGCCAAGGAAAACATAAGCAACCAAATGTCCGTAATTTGAGATAATTTGGTGATGTCCCAAACAAACGTTCATAAGGTGAACTATATTTTAGGGCTAGGGATGGGAGTCTATTGATGAGGTACACAGCTGTTTGAAAAGCATAAGGCCAATATGTAGTGGGTAAGGCAGCTTGTGTAAAGAGGGTCATTCCGGTTTCAACAATATGTCGATGTCGTCTCTCTGAGATGCCATTATGTTGGGGTGTGTGAGGTGGAGTGGTAAGGTGGCTGATCCCATGATTTAGAAAATATGTCTTTAACTTGATATATTCACCACCATTATCTGAGTAGAAATTTTTAATTGGATGATCAAATTGCTTTTCCAACACAGGTTTTAGGTGAGTGAAAATTTGATAGACATCAGATTTTTGGTGCATGGGAAAAAACCAACAGTAGCGAGTATAGTGGTCAATAAAGATTATATAATAACGGTATCCATCAGAGGATTGAATTTGTGTGGGACCCCAAACATCGGGAAAAATATATTCAAGAGGATTATGACTTACAATGGAGCTAGTACCAAAAGGTAATTTATGACTTTTATTGAGACGACATGAGGTACAATTATTCGGTGGAACAGAATTACGTAAAGGAAGAGAAAATTGTTTAACAATGTGAGAAACAATTTTCTGAGCAGGATGACCCAAACGATGATGCCAAGTGTCGGTGGAGGTACGCTCACCCACATTGGCAATAATTGATGACTGTGTTTTGGCTAGAGGCGGAAGAGGATAGACACCATTTTCACAGTTACCGCGTAGCAGTATTGCCCCCGTGGTCCGATCCTTCACAAAAAAATAATCAGGATGAAATTCAATTAGTACATTATTGGACTTGGTAAAATGATGCACAGATATGAGATTCTTATGCATTTCAAGAACACATAAAGTATTGGTAATATGAAATGAACGCGAGGGATAAGAGAGGCCAAGAGAGCCAACATGAGTAACTGATAAACCTTTACCATCACCAATTACTACTTCATCAGTGCCATCATATTCAGAGTGGATGGAGAGGTTAGACAAATCAGATGTGATGTTGTGAGAAGCACCAGAGTCAACCAACCATTTCTTGTCTTTAGCAAGTGATTTACTAACGAAGTTGGCCACACCAGAGGTCGAGGTAGATAGCTTTAGACAAGATTTAGCAGTGTGGCCAAGAGTATCACAATATTGGCACTTGGGCTTGTGAAAAACATCACGGGATGAGTGGAGTCGGGTCTGACTCGATGAAGTGCCTCGAGTGAAGTTTTTGCGATGGCCACGATAGGTGAAATTGCCACGTGTTGTTGGGTTCGCTGTAACAATCAGCGTATTGGTGGCAGATTCAAGGCGCTTGAGATGTCTCATGACCAACTAACATGTCGTACAATTCTTTAAATGTCAAGAAAGTGGTGCGAGTGCGGATAGGAGCAACAATGTCATGATAATCAGGACCTAGTCCATGCAAGACATAGAGTGTAATATCATCATCAGATAGAGGAGTATCAATGAGAGCCAATTCATCTACAATGCATTTAATACTGTGGAGATAGTCAGTAATGGGTTTGTCACCACGTTGTATGAGAGTGAGTGCATCTTTAAGTTGCATGACTCATGTTCGTGACTTGTTGGCATACAAGCGAGAAAGCTTGTCCCAAGCGTCACATGAGGTTTTTGCCGAAGCAATAAAAAGAGCAATTTGTTCCGAAATAGAAGCCAAGATGGCATTCAAGAGAAGCTGATCCCGTCTAAACCAACGAGTATAGGCAGCAACATCATTTGTCGAAGTGATTTTGGTGGGTACAGTTGGACATGGGAGGGTTCTATCAAGATACCCCATAATACCGTACCCAAGAGGAGGGAAGAGAAAGTAGCACGCAAGGTTGGGTAGCTGGAGGTGGTGAGGCGCTGTAATTAGCTAGTGTTTATGGAGATTAAATGTTGTTCAGAAGTTTGACCACCAATGGGGTGAGAGACAACCGGAGAAGTCATGGCGGAAGCGGAAGGATCGTACTCGTTAGAGTCAAAACGCTCTAATGCCATAAAGAAGAACAAATGATAAAGAATGACAGATGTTCTGCTGTAAGAAAAATACATTGTATATTACAATTATTTGGCTTTTGTACACAAATTGCAATGAGGGCAGCAAGTTATATATATACATAAACCAAAAAGCTATACTAGGAAGCCTATTAATAGTGAATCAATATACAAGGAATAACAGCAAATTTACAGCAACCGTGTCCATGATTTGTGGCTATAGACTGGTTGATTATCCATGATTTTAGAGATGAGATTAACAGTTCATAATTTGCTCCTGTAGACTGGTAGTCTGACCAAGATTATAGGGCTAAGATCAAGGATCCTTTTCACCCCATTCATATATCCGTTATTTCCATCTTATATTATTACACAACCTTATGTTTTGTATGCTATTTTATATATTTTGAGCTTCTTGTTTGATTAAGAAATGTCTTGTTACTTTGCATGAAAAACATAAGGTTGTTGGGAAAAAAAATCTTCATGACAGTATAACCACCCTAACTATAACAATATTTCTACTTAAAACGCATGTTTATGAGTTGTAAAGTTAATTCTAATGATGCGTGAAACTTGTTTGCCAATAATAAATATCTAAGTTCAGACGAATTTTCCACATAATTTAGTATAGGGCAATGAACTAAATTTGAAAATGGGCAGCAAAAATAATTGTAAAGGCATGAGTGTATCGTGTGAATATACTTTGGTGAAACCACCCATCCAACAATAATGTGAATAAAACATGATATAGTTGTTAGATGGACAATAAGGCCATGTTTGATTGGCAACGAATTTCATGAAAAATTAGAGTATTGTCCCGAGTGCGGAGCAAGATTGAAAGCATTCACGGACCAGACCCGATCTCTCTTAGAATCCTAAATATGTCAATAATTATACTAATCCACATATGTCTCTTTCCCATCAATCAGTACTAGTTGAAGTAATGAAAAATCCCCTATTTTTTTGATGAGAAGCCATCTTGTCTTATAGCGCGAAACAATAGGAGAGCCCACTGCGTATATGCAAGCTCTTGACATCTCTACATCTCTTTTATCTGGAGCAGCTAGAGCTAAGCCTTTCTTTCACTCACCTTCGTCTCGGCAATATGGAACCTCTCAATAGCTCCCGTTCTTTTATGGGGTCAGTGAATACCACCAGATCGGGAAGAATTTCTCATTCGCAGCCACAGTCGTACGATAAGGCCCTCCAATAAGAGTTCAATCGTAAGTTCGCTCATTCAACCATTTCTCCTCGGCTCGCACGTCGTGATCACATCTATGCTCGGTGGGCGTCAATTTTTAGGATAAAATTCGTCGTTTTCCCTTCCGAAATTCCATTTTTTGTTTTTTTTTTTTATTTATGGTAATATTTCAGTTGCCGTTTTTGAGGTGATTACGTACTCGATTTGAGCCAAATTTTTGGCAAGTTGCTTTTTTTATTACATATTATATTTTGGTATGATTATTGGGATTACGCTATTTTTGGTAAAATTTCTATAATTTCGAATTTTCTCAGCTATATAACCCAACTTGTAGGTTATTTTTTGTCATTCCGGAGTTTAATAAAATTGAGTTGAATTTTCAGAGAATTCTCTCTGTATTTGGGTGTTTTCTTCATATTCCTTCTTATGAAACATCTGTTGCAGCTAGTCCGCAGGATAATCACTACTATGTTCGGCATTACTTATTAACAAAGTCCGCAAAAACATAACCACTTGTCTAATTTGGATACCAAATTTATTTATTTATTTTTGCCACATTTCGGATTCCAAATTGGCTCTTTTGATAAAATAACAACATTTAGCAGCGGGTTAGAAATTCCCTAGTGGGTGAAAATCCAAAATTGGCAAAGGAAAAATACCCTTAAGTTGGTCACCACATAGGTTTAGACATCCCCATTGGGGTCCAAACAGCTCCGATGGGTCTGAACACCCGGCCCAGCGGGTCTGAGCACCCCTACTTGTGGTGGTTCTCAACATCCTTAATGGTTTTGATCAATGAGTGTCAAAGTGATTAATGTGCCAAAATTCTTGTGTCATTGGTTGATGATATGCTAATTGGCAATATCAATTTTTAGGTCATCAATTAAATATTAAATAACAAATATATTTCATTGACTAATGAAATTGTATATTAAAAATCCTTCAAACAACTTGTGAGTTGAATTATCAGATTAGAGCTCTAAATTATAATAGAAAGAAGCATGTTGGGTCGAAAATTTCATGGAGGATTATTAATACACTTAATAAGAAATAGAATTTTTTTTTTTTAAATGGTAAGTCGAGAAATATATGTTTCAGACATAATAATCTATTAATTTTGTTAACTCAAAGGATCACCTGTGGATCCACATAGGTCATCTAGAGAGTGAATATACTGCACATCGAGGGAAATTAGTTAAAGCTTAAACCAACTGAGTCAACTTAATGAAAATCTAACATGACGATCGGAGATGCCATGAACTAGGTTCAATAGAAAAATTAATTATGGATGACTAAATGAGAAGTACTTATCTAGCTACATTTCTATTATGCGAATAAGTATTACCTACAAAGATCCACGTCAACCTCATAAGTGTTTCGTTCCACATTTCTTCCCCGGTAATATTTAGCCTCAAGACTCATTATTAGTGCTTGACTTTGCTTAAAATAAATAATTGTGTTCGTTTATAAATAGACTTTGTAGTTAATTTTTGAAACAAATATTATTTTATTTTATTTTATAAATAGTATATCTAAATGTATTTGGGAACAAATTTCTATTGCTAATTTAAATTAAGTTTTATTACGCGTCCATAGGGTTCTTAATTCTTAGCTAAAAATTAGGTTGCTTGGAGCTGGGAGTGCATAAGTGACTGATTTTGACGTCAAACTCCATATATTATAGAAAAGTAAAAGGTATTTGTCTTGTTTATAATGGAAGTATTAAAATTTTGTACATTTTCAATATTTCATTAAATAAGATTCAAAATAAAATCGTATAGATCTTTGAAAAGCGCCGGGCTAGGAGCCTCTACTGAAGTGGAATGGCTGGCTCAAGCTCCGTGATAGGTCTGCCTTTATTTAGACTTATACTAGGTCATTAAATTATAATTTATTTTCAAACTCATTTTGAAGACGGCATAGGTAACAATTCAAGACGATATATAGCTAGCCCCCGTTTGGTAGAATGCAATCGTTAATTAATTTTAGCCATATGTTTTATTGGATTCACAATATTTCAATCATATATTTCGTCAATTTTTATTAAAATTTACTAAAAATTTGATTTTAATTCCCACTAAATTGAGATATCATGTATAATGAGCTAATTGTTTATAATATTTTACTTATGATCATTTTAGTAAATAGAAAGAACGTTTAAATGATTAGAGAAATTCCTTTCTAATTATTATATACAAATATATGTAGAATAATATCTAAAAATATATTCAAACGTAGATTTTAATTTGACAATATATAAGTTACAAAGAATAGCACGTGAAACTAATTTAGTGGCAGATGCCCTGGTGAAACAGGCAATCGTAAGGGGTATTATGTCCATTGGGAGATAGTCCACCAAAATTATTGTATATTAATTGCTTGCAGAATTCAATGAATAAAATTCGGTTATTTTTCATTCACCTAAACACCTTAATCAACAAACATGTGATAGTGCCAAGCGAACGAAAAAAAAAAATTCGAGTTGGGCTAATATGCCAAAACTAAATGAGCTGGGGATTGGATCCGCCCATGGTGACAAGTTGTTACGTTTGGGGACTTAAGTTGAGAATTTCCCAAAATAGTGAGAATATATGAGCTAAATTTCCAGCGTGCTTTAAATTCTACATGAAGTTGTGGAACACTTGTTTCCTAGTCACGTTTTAAGCATTACAAGATTTGAGGGACTCAGAGTTACCTATAAATAGGCTAACTTTTCCCCCATCTTAGCACCACACAAGAGCTGGGTATTTATATTTACAAATTTTCAGCATCCCGTTTCTCTCTAGCTAGCTAGACATGGATAAAAGTCATAAAACAATGGTCAGTCGCCATGATTTTGGCAAAGATTTTGCGTTTGGTGCTGCATCATCGGCTTATCAGGTACGTCGTGCTCATAGTTTTGTTGCAGTGGTTTGCTAAACAATGGTCAGAACGCAGGCTTGCTTTTAGGCCAGAAGGTTGAACCCATGCACATGCATAAAAGACGACTGGTGTAAATGTAAAGATTAACTAATTTGGATAATGATGTAAATTTCAGATTGAAGGTGCTTGGAATGTAGATGGTAAAGGCATGAGTATTTGGGACTTTTACACACTGAAAGAACCTGGTCTCTTCTCTCTCTCTCTCTCCCTCTCCCTCCTTCCTTTCCTTTGTGTGTCTATATACACATACGTTTATACACTCAACACGCACGTGTATTTGTGTCTGATACATGTCCACTGATGAGCATATGTTTAATGGAGGAGCAGGTATCGTCGAGGATGGTAGCAATGGCTGTGTTGCTATTGAACATTATAATTTTTTCAAGGTATATATACTTCATAAATTTAATTCATTGTTTCACAAATTTCTAGTAGTGAAATTAATGTCATGTTTTGTAAGGTAAAAAACAGTAGTAAAATGAAGAGAAAACCTTGAATTTTTAAAGTCAAACTGTGTCTATATTGCACTCAGTACCAAACAAGCATTGAGTGCACTAACAAAAGGAAATGAAACTGGATTCTAATATTTATCCTTTATTTTTACTTTAAATTAAATTTCCGATGCTAGTTCTTACTCTCTAATATTCGAGTGCAAAGTGTACTAATATTTAGTATTTAATAACGGTCCAGGAAGATGTGGCTTTGATGAAGAAAATAGGTTTGGATTCTTACAGATTTTCAATTTCATGGACTAGAATTTTGCCAGGTACATTATTTCAGTAAAGCTAGAAGAATATAATTGTTTCTGTTTTATATTTTTTTTGGACATCCAACAGTGACTATTTCATTAGCTCATTTCTTTACGATCATATGACGAAATAAAGATAGGTAAACAATAAGTCTAGCGAAAATTCACCCAGGAAAATGCCTCAAAGAGGCAAGATTATGGGCCACCGTATTCCTATCTCTAGGAATATGGCAAACAGCTACAATATCAGAAACTAAGAAAGCATTAGGAGCCAGATAATTTTCCAAAATTCAAACCTTATATCACCCTTAATGCATCACTTTCAGCTTGAAGTCCATAATGCAGAGTCATTGCGAACACAAATACTCAATATCCA
The DNA here is from genome assembly GCF_002742605.1 of Olea europaea var. sylvestris. NCBI lineage: Eukaryota > Viridiplantae > Streptophyta > Magnoliopsida > Lamiales > Oleaceae > Olea > Olea europaea. The sequence goes on from NW_019253777.1 coordinate 46,176, forward strand.
TTTCAACCTATAGCGGTTCTCTTCATATAATTGTTTTTTATTTCATCATTTATATATAAATATGTATATACAATAAAATGCTCTGTTGAAGTTTTATTTCCACTTTTGTTTTGTATTGAAAATTAGGAGGAAGACTATCAAATGGCTTGAGCAAAGAAGGAATTAAGTTCTATAATGATCTTATAGACGAACTCGTGGCTGCAGGTTATATTTCATCATATGTACAATTCTTGTGACACTTATTTCTTTAGCAACTGGAATTTGATATATTGAATTAATTCACAATTGAAATTTATTTCTTTCAATTGCTTTTGTGTAGGCATTAAGCCTTTTGTAACTCTCTTCCATTGGGATATTCCCCAATGTTTGGAAGAAGAATATGGGGGCTTCCTAAGTGATAAAATTGTGTAAGTAACTCAACCCTGAGTCACATGGCATGTTTAATAGGAAGATAATACAAACTTAATTAACAGAATGCAAAACAACATAATTTACTCCAATATTTGTGAAGACTGAACACAAAATGGAGAATTTTACATTGTAAAGAAAAAGTGCATTATGTTTGTTACAAAGGTTAAAGTTCTAGCTAACATAATTTGATGTACTGCTTCTATCTATAATTTAGGAAGGATTATTGCGAATTTGCTGAGGTTTGCTTCTGGAATTATGGTGATCGGGTGAAACATTGGATCACACTGAATGAGCCAGCATACTTTGCTAGTCAAGGATATGCAGAGGGCACTTGGCCCCCTTGTCGGGGTAAAATTTCAGAAGAAGACGTTCAGCACAGAATTTTAGCTCATAGAAATATAGCTCAGCCTTTTGTTACATCCAAGGAAGGAAATCCGAGTACAGAACCGTATATAGTGGCACATAATTTGATCATTTCTCATGCAGCAGCAGTTAAGATATACAGGGAAAAATATAAGGTTTCAACATATTTCATCATTAATTATGTGCATACAATATCCATTGAACGTATGCACAGTTTTATTAAACTGATAGACACATTTGTATAGGCAACTCAAAATGGCAAGATCGGGATGACAAATGTCGCAATGTGGTATGAGCCTCTCAATGACAGTCAAGAGGACGAGACAGCAGCTTCTAGGGCATTCGATTTTCTGCTAGGATGGTAACTTCACCTGCTCAATATCTTGAGAATAATAAGATAAATTGCTTTGTCCTCAATTCAGTGTTGGCAATATTTATCTGCTTATCTACTTATATTTAATAAATTATTCCAACCATTCTATTTTTTCCCTTTGGTTCTCCTTCAGGTTTGTAGAACCAATGATGACTGGTCAATATCCACAAACTATGATAAATAATGTAGGATACCGTCTTCCACGTTTTACTGAAGAACAGTCTCAAATGGTGAAAGGATCCTATGACTTTTTAGGTGTAAACTATTACACTGCCCGTTATGTCACCAATAGAACAAAGTCTGCACCTCCAAGTTACACAAATGATTCAAACGTGACAATTTCAAGTAAGTGTCTAGATATTTCTCGGCTACCATTGTAAAAGGTATTAATTTGACACTTGTAACATCATACTAACTCTCTTCTTTTGCAGCTACTACGAGTCATGGGATCCCCATTGGTGATTTGGTAAGCCTTTAATTTTTCCCTTTCCGCAAAAATAAAATAAAATAATAACTAGGAAACTAGATAGGATTCTATTCTAAAAGTTTATGCTATAGTTATTCAATTTATGTACAGTTTCAACAATTTATGACAAGCATTATATAACAGCAAAAATTAACTAAAATACATCTTATGGTTTAATATATTTTTGTTTATGTTTATTGAACGCTTTTAATGTAATGACAATCTTCTTCTTTTGTTTCAGGCTCCTGGTACGATTTGGTTGTACGTTTACCCTCAGGGGATTTACAAACTCCTTATGAAAATGAAGAAAATCTATGGTGGTAACAAGGATGATGAGCCGGTCATTTACATCACAGAAAATGGTAAATAGTCATATATAATTTATTATCTTATTATTACTTATTTAGAAAGAATTATTTTCTACTGTTGCCAACATTAACTTTTCACAAGGTAATGTGATTTATTGAAAGTAATATCTCTATGATTTTGTATAGGGACGACCGACAAAAACGATAAGAAGAAAACAATCTCAGACTATCTCCCAGATAAAGATAGAATTAAATATCACAGTATGCATCTCCTCAACATTAAGAAAGCAATGGAGTAAGTCCTTAATTTTTTATTTTTTATTTTTTAATAATTTGTTAACTAAATCCATTTTTATGATTTCCCTTTTCCATATCAGCGACGGTGTAAATGTGAAGGGTTACTTCATATGGTCATTGTTTGACAGTTTTGAATGGAATAGTGGATACACTGTCAGATTTGGCATTTTTTATGTCGATTACTTGAAAGGATATTTCACAAGATACCCGAAAAACTCAGCTATATGGTATATGAATTTCCTGGAACCAACAGAACAAAAACCACCTTCAGGACTAACATCTGGAGAAGGTCAACAAAAATTACTGACGGAACAACCTGAAGAAACTCCAGAAGAAAGTCAAGGATCTCAGAAAAGGCAAAGAAACAGCTAAACAATTAGTGCTTCCTTTATTTATTCTGAAATAAATTAATGTTATGTTGAATAATGTGCTGCAGCTGTTCCTTTGAATTTCCTTACTTTTCGATTTTATATTGTACTCGTGTTCAAATAAATGGAGTCCCGCCAGCTCCAAGTCAATCTCCCTGGTGGATTGTTTAGTTTGTGCAATAAAATATCTGGAACTGGCGTGTACCTGTTCTCTTAATCTTTAGTATAAATATGTTTTTCTAGTTCTCTTTTGTATGTTCTTGTTCTTACGAAGAAATGGAGAAAAAAGCAACCCTCACAAACAGACAAAAAATATAAATGAATATTATATGGTAGAGGAAACTCAGCTTCGTAAATAAAATAAGGGAATTTACAAAAATGTCACTTTTTTTTAAAATGCATAAAATATTTTGATGTGCACACAATTTGTACAAAAATGTTACATTCTTGTTGTCAAATGTCTAAATTACCCTTAATTTGACCTTTTTTCGAGCATTTAAGGCTCATTCACAATTGTTTTTCAAAACAATTAATGTTGTGATTTGATTGTTTAATTTGTATATTATAATTATTGAATATATGAATATTATATTGTAAGATACGAATTTAGTTAATAAAAATTGAATATAAAATCCTTAAAAACCCTAGTTAACATAAAAAAATAAATTTCTTGTTAAACAAACTCTTATTTCATTTATCTTCTTCATCCACTTTCTTCTTGATCAAGAAGACATTACTTCATCCATCTTTTTCATCTATTTTGAAATGTCAGTTATTACGAATTGTTTATATTTTTATGTAATAGCTTACTCTTTTTAAAATTTTAAAAAAACATGATAATCACTACTATTAATCATCATGTTCTTTTTTTTTAATATTTTTGAAGGAAAAACATACCAAAAATATTTAGGAAAATGTGAAGTATTCCATATTTAATGAAGTATTCAGTCATTTATTTTTAGAAATAGGTTGTGATGTTGTAGTTGTTGTAGTTGAGAAATGATTATAACCATTAATGCTATCAAACACATTTGAAGCTTCTCGACAGTTCTGACAGTTGAACTGTCGAATTCGACATTTCGAAACTGTCGGGATCGACATTTTAACTGTCGAACCCAACATTTATAAATTGTCGGGATAAATAACTAAATTGTCGAATTGGATTGCTGAAAATTCTTGACACCCTTCATTTGACCTTGTACTATTGCATAAGTTTAAATATTCGAACATGTCGCTTCCATACTATTATATAATCGACATATTGATTGCACATAATTCTTATCGTTGCAAACCTGTTTTAATGTACTTTAGGTATGAACAATAATTTGAAATTTATTGCGTCACATGGGGGAAAGTTCGTTCACGTGAATGATGAATAGAAGTGGACTGGGGACAAAACCACTTTCATTTTAGTGCCGAGCAGTATTACACTACCGAGGCTATTGTTACGGTTGAACGAAAAACTTGGTGTTCTCGATCCGCGCACAAAAATGGAATTGAAGTTCAAAGTTTCCAATATGAACATACCACTGGCCGAAATACTCGAAGATGAAGACGTAAATTGGTATATATCAGTTCATAAGGAAACTGCCCTCTGCGTTACGACTTTGGAAACCAACCTGCCAAGTGTTGAAATGGAGAGGGATACAAATTACAGCCAACAATTGTTCGCTGCAGTGGAAGATCACCAAATCGTACAGGATGACGAGCTCAATCATCAGCACAGTGTCCCAAAAAATAATGCAGTCGATATTCCAATTTTCGATGGGTCTGCATCATTAGATGAGATGTTCGACGACCCCTTACATGGTACAAATACTGGTAATATTGCTGACGTTGACAAAAAACTATTATCACATTCCAAAAGTCCAGATACATGCGACTGGATTTCCACTGTGAATACGTCAGATCTTACTGAAAGGCAAATATTTTTTACTAAGAAAGAATTGTACTCCAGAATTCGTCTACTTGCTTTACGAGACAAGTTTCAATTTCAGGGTAGCAGGTAAAGCCTAAAAATGTTAACCGTTGTATGCGTGGACGATAATTGTAAGTGGATATTACGTACTTCGATTGTCAAGCAGTTTGCCATCTTTATGATTCTCAAATTCAACAATGTGCACACATGTTCCATAGATTATCGTCGTAATGCACATCGACATGTCACTAGTTCCGTAATTGCAGAGCAGATTATGGAGAAATTGGATAATACGTACGGATTGTATGATCCTATCGCTATTGCATGTGACATGGAACTTGAGTTTTGTGTGAAAATTAGTTACCATCAAGCACATAGGGGGAAGGTCGCTGCTTTACATATGCTACATGGTACATCGGGTGATATTTTTCAAAAACTTTTTTCCTACTATCATGTCATAGGAGAGAGTAACCTAGGGACAGTAACACACATCGAAGTAGATTCTCGTAATAGGTTTCACTACTTTTCCTAGCTTTCGGTGCAAGCATTCGAGGTTACGTGTACTATCTGAGACCTGTTATTTGTGTTGACGGCGGTCACTTGAAAGGTCTATACAAAGGTACCCTTTTACTGGAAACTGCCCAAGACGCTAACAAAAAGATTTATCTGTTAGCATGAGTGATCATTGATGCCGAAACGAATAGATCGTGGATGTGTTTTTTATCAAATTTGAAAGATCTTATAGGTGACTCGGACAAATTGGTGTTTGTTTCCGACAGGAAAAATAGTATTGAAAATGCTATTGCCCACCTATTTCTTCGGGCTCACCACAGGTGCTGTGTCTGGCATATGGAAAAGAATTTAATCCAACGGTACAACAACGTAAGTTCAATATTTCTTTTCAAAAGAGCCGCAAGAACTTACTGGACCGAAAAGTTTGAAAGACTTATGGGACAGTTTCGTAGGGTAAGTGCAAGAGCGTACGGGTACTTGGAGCGAGCAGGTTTCCCATTTTGGTCACGGGCACTATTTGTTGGCCAATGGTACAACATTTTGACCAACAACAACGCAGAATCTTTGAACTCAATGTTGAGACATGCCCGTTCGTTATCGATCACGTGCTTCGTGGAATACATTTGGCATACTACGCAGAAGTGGTTTTATAAACGACGAGCCAGTACAACCAAATGCAGTACCGTACTGTCACCAACGATGGAGAATAAGTTATGGACGAAGTTTGAAGTAGGTACTTGGCTGCGAGCGCATGACTTGACAGATAACTTAACACAAGTTGGAATATCCAATGACACGGACATCGTAGACTTCTCCGAAAACACGTGCACTTATCATGCGTTCAAACTGAATTTTATGTTGTACGTTCACGCAACCCTTGCTGCTTGCTTTAGAGATTAGTTATTGTATGATCTAT